>NW_010313392.1:0-431 GCF_000700745.2 Antrostomus carolinensis
GCATCATGTTCTGAAAAGGAGAAAATATGTCTTTAGTGCTTCATTGTAACAGACTGTATATGATTAGGCTAATTAAAAAATAGTGTAAAAGGAATATTATTTTATTGTTGAACCAAAAAATGCACAGCTTTAAAAATGCTAGGTATTTCTGTTGCTTTTCTTCTCCTATGCAGAAACAAAAATACCAGATTTTCACCAAAACTTCGGGTTAATTCTTATTTTGAATTTCCAAGATTTTACACAGTGAATGTTGACTTGGCATAACAGTGATGCCTGCTTTCCAGGCTTTTGGGCCAGCATCCATTTGTTAGTCCTCATAATTTCTTAGGCATAGAATGCAGCCTTATCAAGGAGCATTAAATTTCCCCAAAGGTCATTACATCTCTGTGGACCAGACAAGGTTTCCAGCAAGGGCTGCACAGGCTGTCAGT
>NW_010313393.1:0-1680 GCF_000700745.2 Antrostomus carolinensis
CCTACACTACTCTCTAGTAGATCATTCCCCAAACCATTCTGTGATTCTATGACTTTTCAAAGCCCTTATTGTATCAGGCTTGTATTCCTCTGCAACGCGATGCTACAGTCACAGACACGTTGTTCTACACAGACAAACTGCTTGTTACCAGTATCTGTATAAAAAATCTGGTTATACCGTACAACCATAAAAGGAGAAACAAAGGTAAAACAAATAAGGCAACGGCCACCTGGTCATGAGAAAACTTGTTACAGCCAAACAAGCTAAAACAAAGCTCCAGGTAGGCACAGTGAAATTCAGACAATGCAAACCTGGACAGTTCTGAGGCCCTGCAGAGCTGGAACAAAGGTTGTGCCCTGCTAGTGGCCACGGCAATACCGTATTTATCAAGTTGTCATCAGATCAGAGACTGGCACTCAAGGACTATCTGGGGGACACCCCAAGTTTTTGAAAGAACAGTCATTAAGGACAGCTACTTATAGTCAATTGTACACGTACTTAGTCCCTAGTCCCAGCAAATCTGAGAAATGGATGAAACCGACCTAGTTTTTCTTTCTATATTTTCAAACTGTCCCAGTTCACATAATTCAGCGTGATTGGATTTTGGTTTTGCAAACATCAATCATCCTTGTCATCTGCAGTCTGATAAATGATAACCTGCCTGAGGACTAGATATTTATAGAGGATGCAGAGTGTAACTGCAGGACTCAGCACTTGCAGTATCATACTGTGTTTCGTACTAATACATAATTACCAGAATATGGAGAAGCTCTAGCAAAATCTACCAGCTCCCTCATGGCTACTGCTCATTCTGCAGCCAAATGCACTTACAATTTCAGTGAAGAATACCTGCAATGTATGGAGGGAAAATGAGAACGTACAGCACTGCAGATTGCAATACACCCTTGAAAAGTTATGTTTAAGTACCATTATGGGACAGTTTAAGACAAAACCTATGTGTATTATACAATAAAACTGTGAAATGCAAAAACTCTTTAAAATGACACACACCTTAGCTTAAGAATTGTGTGTTCAACATTTTGGTACTGCTGCTCAACCACGCTGAAGTTTTGGGCCAGTTTTCACTGTACAAGTCACAAACACACTGCAGTCTTCAGGCAACGTCCATCAATAGAACAGTTCAATAATAAATGTAATAAACTTAATTGTCTGTGTTGTCAAGTACAATATTGAGAGAAACATCAGCAAAAGAAATGCTGAACATTGCCACTGTGCTCACAGTGCAACAAGGTGAACCTTTATAAAGATACAGGAAAAAAATTATAAAACAGTGTGTTTTGTAAAGTTTCAGAGCTTTGGCTCATTCAAGTTAGAGTTGTTGCTTTGTATTAACCTCCAGTCTTAGCGGTTTTATTGAACAATTTCATTTTTCTATAAATGTGTGAAAACTTTTATCCTAAAAAATTATTTTCAACTCCATTTTAATATAATCCATTTTTCCACCTTTATCTCCGTTACAACTGTTACGTGCTCTTGGAAAGCAGGCTTCCGATTTGAAAAGCTACAATTAAAGAATAACTATGAACTGAACACTTTTATTGGAGGTTTTGTTCATGAGTAGACACTCCAAATGTTAACTGCTGTCACAGATGAAGGCAGAACATTTAAAGTTTGGGTTAATGTTCATGTATATATCAATATAACCTGATTACAAGGCAT
>NW_010313394.1:0-13038 GCF_000700745.2 Antrostomus carolinensis
CCTGCGCTAGTAAAGATGTCCCTGCTTACTGTAAGGGGGTTGGACTAGATGACCTCTGGAGGTCCCTTCCAACCCAAACCATTCTGATTCTATATCGAGCTGGCTGGAGAAAAGTGAGCCCCAAGGAATAGCAATGTTACGTGGCTTTGTTTTGTGTATGGGCAGACAACCCCTGCAAAAGTTGAACTTCATGGCCACGTGAGCACTAGAAGTCAAAAGCAGAAACTCTTGGCTGCCATCACTGACAGGAAGTATCAGCCATTATTATTTTTGCTGCCTTATATGGTAGAAGCTATGTAGCAATAGCAAGCAAGCCCTTTTTGTGCTTGCCACTCATTGCCAGATGGAAAGCTCCATCTAAATATCCATAATTATGTAGACCTGTAGGATATCATGAGAGGCTTGTCCTTTTTTACTAGTTTTATGGAAGATATTTATTACCTTTTATTATAAATCAGTGTTTTTATTTCTACAGTTTATTTGTCAGGAAAAAGTACCATAAAATAGATCAGAGAAGGAAAAGAAGGGAAGTTCCTAATCCTGAAAGGAAAATAATTTTAGTTTAAGAAAGGCCAGGCCATAAGCTAGTTATTTGTATTTTTCTATTAATACAGGCATGAAATCTACGGCACCCATTATACATTTTATATGGACCCCATTGGTTTGGAAAGTAAGACTATTGCCCTAAATGTTAAGACTGGAGAACTCTGCTTAAGTTTAAGTTTGGAGCTCTTTTAATTTGGTGGGCAGATTAGCTATTATGCGGCAGACTTGGAACCTTTTCAGTGACACCATCTGGGAGCCCCCTAAGAGTAAAGGATAAGTTAACTGCAGAACTGAAATGGTATTACAACTGGAACTCTTGCAATAACTGTAGTGAAGTCAGACAAGTCTTCTAATTATGAATCCTGGTTTTTAGGGACCTCAAAGTTTGAGATACTTCTACCTTGAAAATTTTATGTTCTTCCATAGCAGACCTCAACACAAAGGTGACTATATGGAAAATGTGAACAAAAATGCTTCCATCGCATTTGTGGAGAGAGAAAGAGTGAATATATTGCATAAAACAGAAATGACTGGAAGACTCTTAAGTAATTTACAGGAACATCATGTCCTCAGTTCCAGGGAAAGGGAAATATGAACTTGATGGTGATGAGGGCTATCCTAAGTGCTGACAGGTCAACAATATTTACAAGATTCCTTCTGTATATAGTCCTTTGCTCCCTGTATAGTATTACTTCAGAACTGTTTCACCCCCAAACACTTGCAATTTCTATACTTTTGTTAATAAGATTTTAATACTACAGGGGCCTGATACATTCCAGATCAACTCCTCTTCATGTTTCCAAATGGAATGACATAGCAGGAAGCAGACTGCATGAGTGAAAGGGTATCCAGCTTGGCATATAGAGTTGTGCTGGTAATTTTGATTTAAATAGGAGTTGGTTAACTGACCTTAGAGAACAGCCACAAGTTTACATCTATGGAAGTTCAAGGAGTCTGCCTTAAATACTGGTAACCACTCTTGGCTTATCAGTAATCATTGCTGTTTCTTGTGAGCCTGGGAGATTGTGAAGTTTAAAAAGTGTATAGCTAGATCCTGGAAATTCTTTGAAGCAGGTTACTGCTTTCTTCCATACCTGTGCAAAGCCGAGCACAACAGTGATGCCATACTTTGGGATCCTCGGTGACGTGGCTGTACAAATAAGTAGCTGACAACAGCTGATTTGCTTGCATTTGGAATTAGTAATTCAGACTGCGTGCCTGGGGTATGTGTGTGTCTGTGTGAAAATACAGGGCAGGCGAGACAGAAAGGTACTCATACTGCCTTTACAAATAGTATTTGAATTATCTTGGGTATGAAGGTGTAAGCAAACTGAGCAAAGGTGTATATTCAAACTTCTGATGCAAGGATGCATGAAGCTCACCTGTACTTTTTGTATGTAATAACATTTGGATTTTCCATCTGCTAATGTTCATAATTCATTTGAAGGAGTAGTCCTTAACTGCGCTGTTGTTGAAAACTGTAGGGATTTTTTTAAGGAAAGGATATCATTATAAGGCTGTGGTTAAAATCTTACTAAGTACTAGTACATAAATGTTTATCTGGGTGGAAAGAGAACTGAGAGTACAGCCTGTTTGTTCTCATTGGAAACCCACAAAAATCCAGGGTCAAAATTTCATTGCCTCAGGCCTGCGTGCAACCAATGGACCTGCGCTAAGATGGAGGTCGGCCTGTGAACACCCACCTGCAGCAGCAGTCCTTGGGGACAGTGCTTTCTGACAGAGTTGTTTTGTACTGCTTGTTTGGTGTCGCTGGACCTGTGTAGTTGCTCCCCATCTCTACTTACTGGAAAGGAGAAAGTCACTATGGTTTTAAAATAGCTTAAGGCAAATTAGCTTGCTTTTCCATGGTTGGAGTTTTCTGAGGGTATGAAGTGAGCCGTTGGTAGCAGTGGATATCAGCCGCTGGGGCAGCTACAAACAACCTATCTGTGAGCTTCAGCAAGAACAAACCTGGTTGTCAGTAAGGGTTTTATTATAGGTGGGTGCTTATGCTTATTAACCTTTAATCTGTGGACTCTTAGTGGTCTTTAAAAGTGTGAAAAGACCCTGCACATATACCTTTGCCCACAAGCAAAGAAACAGAACGCTGGGAAAGAGAGGTAAAGGGGTGAACCCTTTCACGTTTGTATTAGTTTGTAAACAGGGTAACTCTGCACAGGATGATGCTTGTTCTTCCCACACCCCGACCCCAGGAGTTAAAAAACATTTCTACATTTTGAGAAACCCTGTACTACAGTTTGCTAGTATTTAAACAGCCCTTTCCAGCTCTGGGTGCTTTTCCAGGGACGTGATATTTTAAAGCAGATGTACGTATGCCAGGAGGCACAGATTGGTATGACCAAGACACCTTGCAGCTCAGTGGTGGAGGAAGGTTTCCTGGTGCTCGCCACTAAAAGACCCCATTTCTCCAAGGAGGATCTGATAGTGTCTGTCTCTTGATTGATCACTCAGTAGCCCTTTAATTTTTCCCCAGACTGGACAGTGGAAGACATTTCTGTTCTCTGCCTGTCTCCACAAATAAACGCAATTCCTTACCCTCAGTATGCCCTAAGCCCTGATGTGGAGGGGCCATCAAGGGCAATTCCATCTACATCATGTATTTGATTTTTGGTTTCTTGGAGGAGGCTGCCAAAGCAGGGAACAGTTAGTGCCAATTACAGTTAATGCCAATTACAGTCATGGCTTTTGTGTGAAGAACATTAGTCCAGTAAGAGCTGTCCTGGGACCACCAAGGTGTTTTACAGAAGCCAGTAAACAAGCCACCCAGTGGAAATCGTTTTCAGTCTTGAAAGTGCAACATCTTGCCAGAATCTTTGGAAAAACTCTTGCAAATGCAAACTTTCTTTGCATGTTGAAACCAATAAATTCCTTTCAAGGCCTTGGTGATGTCTCCACCTTGAATATTTTTTCTTATAATGCACTTCTGTTTTTTCAGTGCTTTAAAGTGATCTTCTAAATGTGATTAAATTGTGCACATGCTTGAGGCTTTCATGAACAAAACAGATTTTAAAGTGACTTTTCCTGTTAACATAAAGCTACATGTAACCAAGAGGCTGTGCCAAGAGCGTACTGTGTGAAAGCCTCTGTGCCAGGTAGGTTCACATTTCACCAGGGTAGCATTAATTTCTTTTCACTCCTCAGTTTACATTTCCAAACATATCAGTACAAAAGTACCGGAGGATTAATTTTACATCTTGTAAAGAGGTTGGCATTGTTCATGATAATGCACAGCCTTTGTTACAATTACAGCAAGTCATGGGAAGGTTCAGCTATTTTATTAGCTGACTGAAAACAACGAAGTCTAAAGTTTCATTAAAATCAGATGTAATACTTGCATTCCAAGATCAGTTGGAAACTAATAGAAATAATCTAAGCCATAATATCCTAACTAAGGCTGAGCTGTGCTAATCACATTGGAGATCATACTGCAGTGATTCTGCATTAAAATATGTCGTATCGCAATCCTAGCCTCTGGGTGTAATCTCTGGGAGATGTGAAGAATTAAGGCAAGACTATGTGTGCTTTGCTTATGAAAGCATATATGTGGGGCTCTGTCCTGCAACCAGGTACTAGGTTAAGGAGCTGCCTTGGGTATCTTGGTTGTGTTTTTCTCACAACTTAAGCTGTCACAGATGGCAGCTAGAGAGCATGACAGGTTGCCTGAAGGTGCACTAGCAGTTTGTGGGCTTCTTTGTTTGGAGGCTATGCAAAGCTGATGCAGGGATTGCCTCTCCAGTTAATTTTTCAAGGAAATAATTGTGATGATGTCTAGAAGTGAAATACAGCATCCTGATGATTACTAATGGTCACATTTGACTTTTCATTTCTTCTTGCTCAAAGAAGCCAAGTTGGGCAACTCCTCCCCCAGAAAATAAACAAGAGAGTTTGATCATAGGTACTAAATATTTAGAAGTCTGGAACTCAATAGCAGCTCCTAATGGTATAGAAAGGGGACAGGGGGATCTGTTGTCCTGAAGAAGAACAACTGCAGTGCTCAGCTCGTAGCTCCCCTTGCTGGACAGGGAGTCGTACCCTTCACACTGGCGTAGGCAAAAGGAGTACGCAACTGAAGGGTTATGATGGACTCTTCCAACTGGATTTCTCTTGCATCGGTTTCTACTAAACTGAGGCAAGAAATGTGGTTAGGGGTTAAATCAAAAAATGTAACAGACAACTTTTAACAGGTCCCTGCATGTAACAGAAAGACAGTGAGCTACAGTTTCCCCATCCCCATAGTCCAGGCAGTAAAATCTTGTCCTGCTTTATTTTCCCTTGCAGATGGTTTGGCCTGTGGAAAGGCAAGACTTTAAAATAAAGGAAGCAGAAGGATTTGGTTTGTTCCTTATATTAAAAAAAAACCCCAAAACAACCCAGCCTGAAAGGCAAGGCTATAATTGTGAAATTAATAAAATAATTGCACATAACGTAAAAGAAAAAAATTGAGCCCTTTAAATTTTTTGGCGTTTTTTAAAATATTTATTTAACTTTAGTAGCTAACACAGTGGAGGAAATTCTGCATGTTCTGAGGAAATCCCAGGAAACAGGGAAGTTAGATCACCATAAGATGTTTAAAATTAAAGGCCATTCTGATAGGAAACGCAATAGCCACAGCAACAACACAACATTTCAAACACAACAAAAATCAAGAAATTAATGACCAGGTTTTAGCTGTCCCTCTTAAAAGATATGATTGAAGGGTTTGGCCTTACTGTCTGTTTTCTATCAGTAAGCCTCAAATGCTGCAGAAGTGGAGGGTAATATAATTCACAATCCATTGGCTTTATCTAGAATTAGATTGAGAGCTCAGTGGAAAATATTGTTTCAAGAGAAAAAATTCCTAGAGACTGCAGCGGCTTGAATCAGATGCAAAATCACTTGAGATCTTTCTTCCCAAAATTAGGAGTTGGAACCTTGCCTTTTCATTAGCTCCTGCAAGTAAAAACTTTGCAGTGAAGTGGAATGAAACACAATAGAACAAGCTGTGTCTGAACTTCAACTGGACAATGCACCCACCTTTGCATAGATGTGAAGGAGGCTGCACATGAAGAAGAGAGAGTACAGACAAAAGCAGTCTTGCCAGTGGTAGCAAATAGTTTGTTAGCAGTGCAGGAAGTGAGAGTTCAGCTTGAGGAGCTTGAGAGACTTTTCAGTGAAGGAACAACATTTTTATGAGATGCTAAACAGGAGATTTCTTAAACTGCAGAAGTCTGAATCCCAGGGGAACTTTCATGTGCTGGTGGAAAAGTGATTTGTTAGAAAGTGGGCCTGTGGTAAAGGCACCTACATAGTGAAGGAGGCATGACTGGGTTAGAAGAGAGCTGAGAAAATAAAAATGATGCAATGTAACCTGTGTTTTGATTCAAGAACCCTCTCATGGAATGAGCTGAAGTATTTAAACTTCACAAAGCATTACAGCCTTAGCTGTGTCTTGGCATCTTTCATCACACAAAATTATATTCAGCCCAAAACTGAAACATTAAGTCAGGGGAAATGAAATGAAATGAAAAATAAGAAGCAGAAAGCATGACTTTTGACTAAATGAAGTGGCTGTAAAAACTGGGGTGAAAATGTAGTATAAAAATATCAAAACTCTCCTTGCAACTTTTGCAGCACTTTCTCAGCCACAGATCTGCTTTTCCACATAAGACAGTAACTGTGTTTCTTTGTGGAGCTATCATTAAGTACAGCAGAATGCCAAGTGAATATCAAAGCTTTGAATGCAAACTATTAGAGTCTTATTTCTTCCTTCCTTCATTTGGAAAAAAAATGAGATTGTTATTTTAATTATGCATTTTTAAAAGATTTGGATTACAAAATAATATGTTCTACACACATATAAAAATGAGGATGTTGAGAATTTAAATAAAATCTTTCTAAAAGATCTGTTCTTTCCTGCAGAATGTGTATGAGACCTTTGGAAAGGTGAAGAATATTTTCAGCATACAGATGGCAGTCTGCTTTCTACTCCCACTTTGCCTGACTGGCCTGGCAGAACTTTCTTACTGACCAGTATTGACTGGATCGTGCACAAGAGCTTACTAACGCACAGTGCTGAAGCAATGGTGCTTGCCTGAGAACAAATATCACAACTGTGCATCCGAGCTGTGTTTCAGTCTTTGCTATTTTGGAGCCCCGTTAAGTTTCTTCATAATTAGATTGTTGCGAGTAGCATGGTTGATGAAATGTAATCATCACAACTCCATCTAGGACTGAGGTTGCATTACAAGAAATTGAGTTATGTCTACATGGCACAATGCAGCATTGTGTATCTATAGCAAGCCAGCTCTGAGGACCAGAAGCATAACCTTGTGAGCTGCAAATATACCCCTAGTGTTGTGTGGCAGAGGAAGCTCAGGAATGCAGGCTGGTGGCAAGGCAGCCACAGGCAGGCGTACTGAGAAGTCTGCGTAGCTGTTGCGACCTCCCTCCTCCTACTCTGTTGACCTGCACTATTTACTTCATTGTTTGCACTCAGATAAAATGGCAGATACAGGTATGTTCTTTCCACACTAAATGGAAACCCTAGTGCTGGGGATGTACTGGAAGGAGTTTGTCAAAAAGGTTGTATGATAAAGTGCTCAAGAAGAGGATTCTCTGGATTTTTGGCCTATGTCCCTCAAGCTTACTGTGTGTAACTAGCCTCTAGGAATTGGCCTGCCAATGGCTGTTTCCTTACCTCTTAAAACAACTGCAAAGTTCAGTAAATTATGATGTTTTTCAAACACTGTATGCTTCTGTCTTATCTTCAGGAATCACATACATTTAAATCTCTTTCCTTTATCTTTTGTTAATATACTGTTCTGAAAAATCTAGCTGCTTTATTTAGTCATCCATGTGCAGCTTCAGCCAGTTACACAATGGACTGCCTTGAGAGAGTAACCATTTGAGGGTTGGGGTTTTTTTACATGTCAGCTCTCATATGGAATATTTTAGAAGAGGATTAATCACTTCCCAGTTTTGTTGAACCTGAAACAAGACTTTCTAACTAAAATGCACGTAACTTAATTTTCCTGTGGCTGGCTATAAAAACCACCAAGAAATCATGCCATCCAGTGAGGATACTTTAATTTAGTTTTAGGGAGAAAGAGACTCAGTTTGGCACAGAGTCACGGGGTAGTGGAAATATTCATACAAAAATAATAGACAGGCATTTTTTTTCTGTAGCCTATACCCGTTATGCAGCAAGCTTGTTTTCATTTGCAGAAGCATGGACTCTTTTGCAGGGATCTCCTTGTTCTGTGGGAAGGCAGAATTGGTTGGCAACAATCAGAATCTTGCTTTTTCAGTTCCATGTTGTTTGTAAGGGGAGCAAAGGCAACAACACAGATGCAGCACTGGAGTGAAGTAAGTTATTTGATTACAAAAATTAGGTATAGAAAATCATTGTCTGCATTTAGGAGTAGAACATGCATAACATGTCTGAATGCTCTGGAGAAAAAGATGTTTTTCCACAGATTAGGTGCTGGAGCCTGTTTTATTGCATGTTCACTGCAGTCATTATCAGTAAATAAGAAAACTTAGAACTATCTTGAATATGCCATTAGTTGTTGTAATCCATCTCCAGTGCAACTGACTTACCCTGCACCTCCTCCATGGAGGTGCGTTGGAACACATGCTAAGTCACACACACCAGGAGGCAGATTAGCAAGTTGACTCCTCACATTTTTGCGTAGTTAAGAGGGGTTTTTTTGCAGGGATTCAGTGAAGAGCCTTTTCTAAGGTGTATACCTATGGGCAAAGCACAGTTAGTTAGCAGACCACTGAAACCTACTGTTCCATGTAGGTTGCACGTAGTGTCATGGAGCAGGATGAAGGCTGCAAAGCTATCTAAGTCTGAGGTTGGAGCCAAAGTCCAGACTCTGTACTCAAAGTGTATTTGCTAGTACTGTCTAATACAATGACTTCTTCTTTGTTACATAAATTAATGTGTCAGATACAGTAATCAGCCCAACAGGAGATGGCACTGTCTTGTGTTAGAAAAGAATTCACCTTCTTTCTAAAGAAGAGTTAGAAATCTGCTCTTGTTAAGAGCAGGTAGTCTTATCTGTTTGAGCTCCTCTTGTCCCACTGGTCTTGGGATGCAACGAGGAAGAACATATTCGAAGCATTGAAACAGTCTCTCACTGCTGAAATGCTCAACTTCGGGAGGAAATTACTGCAGATGTGCTGAGATACTCTTTGTGCTGTAAAGCACACTACAAACCACTGACAGCTCTCAGACAGCAAATTCTTCACCAGTGAAGGACCAAGAAGCTTCTAAGAGTAGAGTTTCCTGTCAGAAAGTTTTTAAAACTAGCATGGTCTATTTTTTCTTAACAAGAATTTTCAGTTTGTTAAATGTCTCTGTTTTTTAACAAAGACATGGTTTTAAGGAAAAGAAAAGAATCAATTGTTTTCTAAAACAGTGAGTACATAATATCAAAACATTTTCACAGAAAAAAAAGGGAAATAAATTGAGGGGTTTGGTTTTCCCTAAAAAATAGCAGTGAAAATCATGGGAAACTGATTCTTCAAGTAACATGGAAGATATTTTCTGTATTTGAGCTTTTCCTGTTACTCTGTGCTGTGAGCAAGTCTTTCTATCATAACAAAAATCAGCCACATGTATGGTAATCAAAGTGCCTTACAAGCAAATAATAAATAGTTTGTATATCTGGATGGTATCCCATTCACAAAACAGCATTTTAAAAATGAAACTTTAATTGAACACTTTTCCATAATGTACCTGTTTCCATAAAACCCCCCAAAACACATCAGTCAGTTTCCGTTTCTTAAACTGCTGGGACATTTGTCGTTTAGTGTTAATATCTTTATGGACATAGAATTCTGACTCAAGTAAAATATCATGTTAAAGGATTTATGCATTTAGTGTGGTGTCAAGTGCAAATATTGGCATTTAAACTTAGCATTTTCCAGACTGCCGGCCAAACCTGTGTTTAGGATGTCTGGCTGTAGTGACATAAATGGCTGGGGTTTTCCTACTCTTCTCTTGTCACAGATTGCCTTCCATGACTCTTCAGCTTGTTATGTCAGTGTGAACATTACTTTTTAAAATTTGAATATATGAAATAATTTCCTGTTTTCTCCAAGTTGGAATGTAGATATCTGAAATAGATGGGTTCACAGTATAATGTATATGATGTGGTTCTGAGTCACGCAAGATTTATGCTTAATTTGAAGTGCTTGAAGAAACTTAAACCATTCTAAAATGTTTCAGATAGGCCACCACAAAACTGAAACACTAAAATCACTTCATACATTTTCCATGTAAAATTTTACCTTGATCTACTATGACTTACTTTTGAGAAATCCAGCTTAACAAAAAGATAAAAGCTATGCTCATTACCCAACGCAGTAAGTAGTGTGACAGCCAAAGTGTACATTCCAAACATAAATGAACTCCTATTGCAGGATAATAATGGTTAAAACATGGACAGTTAAAGAGAGCACATCGTGAAAAGTGACAGACACGTTGAGAACTGTATGTATGTATGAAGTGTCATTCCTCATGGGTGTTCCATCAGCGATGAGGACTTTGCTAGCTTTCACAGTGGTGATCCCTTTCCAGAAGTCCTGAATGTGGAGAGGAGGACTGTCTGGTGAATGTGTGCATACTGATCACTGCGTCAGTATCAACTCAAACTCCTGCTTTTCATATACTTGATATTCAGGGATGATAGCACCTTCAAACAATCCAAATAGATCATGATCCTAAAATAAGATGCATTTCTAGTACCACATGAACCCTGTAGAACCCTATAAAGTGTGCTGTTTCAAGATAATAAATCTCTTTTGTGAAAGTTCACTCTTACCTCCATGAGGACTCTGTGAATATTTCGGGACTTCTTCCTACACATTTCTAGATCTTCTCTTTCCTGGAACAATGCAGTGCATTTTCAGTGGTCATGTGGCCTCCATACTTAGAGAGTCCCATCTATCTTCTGACTTTGCATAGATTATTTGAGGTGCAGATATACATGTGAAAGTATGGTAAATATTGTTTTTAATTACATGAAAAATTGTACTTCTACATAGAAATAAGACATCCCTCACGCTTGCTATGTTTCTGCCTAAGTCTCTGGACAGGGTTGACTCTGTTTCAAGGATGCAATAGCTGATATTTGGAAAAAAAATTGTTACAGAATACCCAAGGATCTCAGCGCAGTATGTGAATGAAAGTATACAGCACTTTGCTTGTTCACTGCACTTTTTCCAAAGTGCCATAAGAACTGTTCTTTTGATAAGTATAACATCAGTGTTGTTGTAGATAGAAACCAATATTTTAAAAGAGGTTTATTTGTCTTGTTATATGATATGTAATGAACATAATTCTCAAATGCCTCAGTGTAGAGCCTTCATGTGTGGCTTCCTTTCTGTGTTAAGACAAAATCCTTGCATTTCTAATCACATTGCAAAGATAAGTAGGAGTCACCTAAAGGGTGATGATTACAGCCACTGTAAAGAGGTGGAAGCACCTCTGCCATGTTCTATTTACTCATCAAATTCCTTCTGCATTTGGTTCCTCAGGGAGATGAGTGTGGTCACCTCCCATGTTTGCTAGTTCTGACACATCTGCTTTGAGAGTGGCAAACTGAAACATCTGCATGAAGTGGAGACCACTGCCGCCAGGGCACATGGCCTACATGTGAAGCTGTGGTCTTCCTGGGATCTCAGAACATTCTTCACAGGGCACTACCATAGGCCAGCCCTCTTTAGGACTGATGCAACCAGGAGTTTCCAGTCCCTGCCAGACAGTTAAAAGGCTACAGAAAAATAAAAACTTCTGTGGGTTTCTGGAAAGTTTTTTGCATTGCCCTTAGCTGGTCTGACAGGCCTCCAATCACTCCCTGGGAGGAATGCAATGCTCTCCTAGTGTCTAGTCTGCCTCTGGGTCTGTAAACTTGTGCTAGAGCCATTAGCTGAATATGAGGCCTCTGGAAAGTGCCAAAAGCCATAATTAAAAAAAATAAATATATCCATTTGTTGCAGATACTGCAGCCTCCAAAAAAACATGGGACACTTGTGATATCAATTCAGAGATACAAAAGTACTTTAACACCTAGAAAACATCTCTGTCTATTCCTTGCTGGAAATGTGTTTAACATCAAATTAAATGTTCATGACAGTTCACCACAAGTTATTATATGTTATTTGCTGCCACTGCCACATTGCGAAAGCCTCCCTGATGGCAGAGTAACATGAATTCATAGCATTTGATACAGAGTCTTGCAGAAAAAAGACATGCAAAGACCTATAGCTTTAAATTACTTCACTCCTGTCATTCTCTTAAACAGATATGTGAGACAAATTAATCCATCATCCCTCATCAAGTCATTTCTCGCTGCTCAGCTGTGGAATTTTAGGATATTAAGAAGCTTGTGAGTTAGGGGTGTTGATTGCCAAGTCAGCGGAAATTTAGAAGTGTGTGTCAAAACTAAGCTTGTTTGACATGCGGGACCAAAATATTTGCAGTTGTACAATGATGAGGAGGCTTTGGCTGTTGTTTTTTGTTTGCTTTTTAGTAGTTCTGGGATAGCAGTTGATGTTCTGTTTTGCAAAGCACTAATACTAGAGGACTCTTTGATGTGGAGAGGAAACTGCACTATTTCTTGGGCTGAAACACTAGAGGTTGTTGCTTCATGATGGTGAACTAAAAGTAATGAAATCTGTAGCAACCAGACTGCAGGGATGGAGGTCTCAGACATGCACAGTTCACAAATGAGCATGTACTGCTGTGACCTGTAGATATGATGCTGCTTTTTATTGTATGTGCACTGCATGTCTATGACTCACACATTCCCATGTCTGCACAGCTGTCCTCTGGTAGGTGGAAGCTGGGGCTCACTGAAGTACCTGTCAGTTCCTTTATTAGATTGTCTAGCCTGTAGATTTTTAATAAGCAGCACGCACGTCTTTTTCAGTATGCTAAGCCATGAGGATTCTTAGTGACTGACATGTCACCAGAAAGGCTTGAAGCTAGTCTGGCAGTGGCACAAGAAGCTCAGATCTTGGAAATTTTGGCCTGCTTTGTTAAATTTTAAAATGAGTACTTCTGATTCATTGTAAACTATTAAGAAATTATCTGTCATAGTAACTACTACTGTATGTGTTCTAGCACTACCTGTAACAGGAATACAGACCTGAGACTTATTCCAGATGACTCGTGCGTTCCCAGGGAAAGGGAAATGAGTGGCGGAGGTTGTTATACTGCCTGTTTTCATTGTTTCAAAAAATGTTATCTTTAGATATGTGATTAGTGGGATTGTGCTGCTCTTTTTAGCTTCTGCAGCAACCTCCCCTCCTTCCCACCTCATAATAAGCCTTTTCTTGGTGAGAGACTTGCGTGCGGAAATAGGCAAATCTATTCCCAGCACTGGTTCTCCCTGGCAGCAGTCAGCTGTCAGTCCAGGGAAGCTGCAGTCTCCAGCAGGCTCTGGTTGATGGCACTAGGAACAGAGGGTCCTGCATACA
>NW_010313394.1:13071-38949 GCF_000700745.2 Antrostomus carolinensis
TGGGATTGAGCCCTGTGCTGTTCGGGAGAGGGGTAAATCCCATCAGTGCTGGCATCAAACTGATTAAAACTCCACAACATAATGTGGCAGAGGGGTCCCCAGAAATGGTATTTCAGCCACCAGAAAATATCTGGTCTTAAATAAGCACTTTGGTTAGTTTGAATAAAGATAACAAGTCTTTCTGGCTTAACTGCTTCCGGTCACTTAAACAGAAGAAAAGCTTTGTAGTTAAGTTGCTGAGCTAGGATTCAGAAGATCTGTGTTCGTTTTGTTCCACTGCAGAATTCCTAGGTGACCTAGTCCAATTCTTTAATCTCTGTTCCCATCTAAAAAGGCACAGTGATAAGACTCTTTTTATTTATCTTGAGTTTTTAAATTGTGAGGTTTGACAGCAGGGATTGCCTCTTCCTGCAGGGATACAAGGTATTCAGTAGGAGGGAACCTCATTTCAGCTGGGCCTTACAGTCTTCTTTTGTTGTTACACAGCTAGTAACGGTACCTGTGAAACACAACTGTCCTATTATTTAAGTTTAAGATGAAAGGAAAAAGTTACATACTGACTCCAAGGTTTTTCATGTTGCCAAGGGATTTCTTACACCTCCTAGGAACCTGTATTGTTACAGAGTTGGCTGGAGGCAAAGGCTGAGGATCTGGAACTGCCAAATGGGGAAAGGAGGAGAATGGACTCTTGTATTGAAAAAAATCCCACCAGTGCTCATCTTGTCTGTGGGAGAAGAAGGGAACTGCTATGCACACCAGAGCAAGTGGGTTACTGAATTAGGTGCACAAAGAGCAAAGTTACTGCTGGGACACAAGCTGGCTTCCTTTCATGTTTTAGGTGATAAAAGCAGCTGTGATTTGAGAGTCGCTGTGTGGCTTTTGAATGAATACAAAGGGGCAGACGGTTCCACTTAGTTCTGAAATGAGATGCAATCATATCTGTGAATCACACAGTGGCAAATCACAATAATCTGCTTTACAATGCATCATGCTGCCGCACTACCAAACTGTGATGTACTGCACCAGTCGAAAACCCTCCTCGCTGACCTGGGCTGTATCTGCCTAAGGCATAGTGCCATAGTGAAGCAGTAAGACACAAAAAGAAGTGCATTCTCTCACAGCAAAGAGCAGTCTTAACGGGAGTCAAATCTCACTAATCTGGGGCTAGCATCATTTTAGTCAGATTGCATGATTGCAGGTTGTGAATAGTTATTATTCTTGTTGTTCTTCTAAAAATAACCTGTCATTTCCTAAGTTGCCTGTTTGAATGTCAGTGAGGTATGCATAGTAGTGTGAAGAGACATGCTATCCTAGAGCTAACATTTGCAGAATAAATTGAATTTCTCCTCTATTAGCTGCCACTTCTATTTCTGCTGTCTGGAGACGCTGTCAGAACAACTGGTTATTGACTCTTGCCTCAGTATCTCTCTAGCCCCTTCCTCTTCTCATAGCATTTATTCTTATTTAAATCATTAAAACAGCAAATTGAGATCCTGCAAGCAGAATGTAACTAACATGAAAGCCAAGTGAAATGCTGATGAAAATCACAACCCAGGCATTCATAAATACCTGCCATTCTCACCACTTTCTCTCATTCTTTTTAAAAATAGTAGAATGGTATGTAAGTATTAGAGCACTGAAAGGAAGGAAGCAAAGTAGCCACCTGACCTGAAAACCTTGAACTCTATAAATAAAGAAATTCAGTAGCTAGCAGGTAGAGAATCAGTCATAGAAAACTAAAATAAATCTATTCTTTTCTGATTCTTTTAACTCCAATGTTTAAGATTACAGATCCTTAGAAGAAAGGTATTGATAGAAGTTTTCTTTTCTCTAGACTGAAGATTGGTTAGAGAATTTTTTAGAATTAGAATAGAATTTAAAATTATTTTGTTTGATTGAGTTTGTTGGAACATCAGGATTTTTGATTCTCTGGGTTTCTGACCAACTGTAGCATAGAAAAATAGCCTCTGTGCAGAAGAATTCTTATTCCAAAAAGTAGCCGGTATGGGAAAAGTATGGATGCAAAATAGTGTATGTAATTTTTTTTAGAGTTTTTAACAAAACACTTTATTGTGAAGTAACTATAGAAATTTTTGCATTTAGCTTGATAGTGGCTAGTTAAGCAAGGGACACATGGATTAATGAAGTAGAAAATGTACCTGTGGCAAAGAGTACAAAAGATTTATTTGATTATGAGTAACCTTTCTGGGTTTGTGTGCCTAAATAAATGGCTAACAGTTTGAGAAATACACATGTATTCACTGATAATGCTGATAACTAGCATTTGATCTCCTGCCTTCAAAAACCCCCCACGTCTACTTTTAAGCAAAAGCAGAGGTTGCTGTCAAGTCCAGAGGCTTTATATTTATAGTCTTTAGTTCTAATGCAACAGATGAATACAGGTTTACATTTCTAATCCACTGTGTTAGAAGGGAGCACACTTAGCTCAACAAGGAACCAAGGTTTCCAGTGTATGCGCCCTTTTATGTTCTAAGCACAAGTCAAATATTTTAATCTAGAGTTTAAGAGAGTGTAGATTTTAGTAATACTCGTTCATTTATATTAACAAGATGCAAACTAGTTAGCGGTGAAATGTTTTAGAAACTTTAGGAAGTGGATACCCAGTTAAGATTAAATTGGAATTAATCCAAATCTGCAAATATAGGTAAGAGAAGGTGTGATGGATTGAAGAGCACATTCAATTGTAGTTCTACATCCACAGCAGTTGCCTCAGCCTCTTAAAGTGTTTGGGTTCATAGTAAAGTGTTCAAAACCCCATTGCAGCTTAGCCAGGAAGGCTGTTTGCTGTTAGCAGTCCTATGGTGACAGAGAAGGGGTAAAAAAGTGGATAGCCAGGGCAGGAGACCGGAGAGTTTGCTCTGGTACGTCAACATCTCCTGCCTGAGTGAGGAGGGAGAAAGAATTGGAGGGGAGAGAGCACAGGACTCTGAAAGGGTTTGAAAGGATGTCTGCAGGAATGGCTCCCTACCCTGGGTCTGAAAAAAGGTGTAAGATACAGAATCTAAGCTTGGGGACTAGTCTGCATACCTGATGTGTCCAAATAAAACCAGCCTGGTGCTGCAGTGGTGGGAATGATCTGCTTGGGAGCCACCGATGGCATTTCATGGGAGGCCACAGACTATGTTTGGGCTGAGGCTTGCCTACTTCACAGTGTTCACCATCAAAGCAGTAAACTGCAAATCCTCTGTTCTCCAGGAGAAGATTCCTGGGGAAAACCGCTTTCCTGCAATTTTATAAGCAATTCCTACTTATAAAGGAAGATATAAGGAATCCAAAGTGAATAAGATCTATTCTTGAGTGGAATCAAGGATGTTAAATGAAGATCTTTCATAAAGGAAGATCTGTGTGGCACATCACAGAAATACACTCTCCTAGAAGGGATTCTGAAGGCTTTGTCAGATGCTAAGGGAGCCTGTGGAAGTGGGATGTTCACTGAGGATCAGACAACCACACTGTAGTTCTCTGGTCAAGGGTTTTCTTATTGTTTCTAAATTACTGACTGGGATGACTAACAGGCACCAGCTTCACTACTGTGACTTTCCTTTCTTCCTGTCTTCCTTTCTTCCTTTTCTTGAAAGTTGACATCCATTTTTAGTGTGTGCTTGCAGTCCTGCTTTGAGCTGTTGTGACAATGTGGAGCTCTGATGTTGAAAGTAAAAGCAAGGAGTTCCAGGCTAGCTGTGTTGGATGAGCTTTTGACACACGCTTTTCACTCAGGTCAGAGGAAGGGTCTGTGGCAAAATCCTGTAATAATTCTCTGAAGGCACAGTGCTGGCTGCTGGTAGGAAAGGTGGGAAAGGGTAGATGATGTTCTTTACAGCTGACAGCATGCAGCTTTACAGCTCTTGGTGTGCACTAATGCAGCAGTGCCAACTTGTACACAGTTGGGTCAGGCCACTGCAAGTCCTCTTCTGTAATGGTGTGGAGCATTCAGTGCTGTAGATGCTTGAGGAGCACCCTGGTGTAGAGAAGCTGTCAGCTGGGAGGGACGCACACTTCTACTGCTGAGTATTTTTCTGTAACAAGGCAAGCAACTATTTTATCTGTTTAACTACACAATGCAAATGCCTTTTGCCAAGAGCCTGTCTTCTCAGTTTAAAGATGTGTTAATTGAGTAATAGACAATATTTGTCACAAGGGAATTACTCGGGGATGTCTGCCACTGGATCACGACAAGTTCTGCAGAGCAGTATTTTTTTAAGACGCACATCCCTGCTGCACTGTGTGGGTTCTGCTGTGGCTATCGTTCCAGACAGGACTGGCCATAACCCCTGGAACAGATCAGCAGTGTGAGCTTTGTTTTGTTATTGCGGTAACTTTGGTAACCTGAGAAGTCAATAGCTGACTTCTTTAGTTTAATTTATCTTATAATACAGAAATGGCAATGTACTTCTGGTAAGGAAATCCAATTGTGTTTATTTTTTCCAATCCATAAAGAAACATTGTGTTCACCAGATCTTGCTGCTTCAATCATTTTGAGACTACAGTCTTGAGATTATGCGCCTCAAAAATCCTATGAAGGATTGCTCTGTCAAAGTATTCTCAGGAACTGGTGATCTCAAGGTAATTATTGTCTGGTTTTAGTGCCTGTCTCCATCTAGGATATCAAGCCACTAGTCTTCAACAACTTTTGGAAATCAGATTGCAAAAGACTGTCTTGAGATGTCTTAACCAAGCTTGCCTTCCTGATTATGGATAGTAGAACTTGCTAAAATCAATCTCGAGACTGATCGGTGAGAACTACTGCAAGAGTTACCCTAGAGCCTGTGTCATTCCTTCCAGTTGTGCATCTCCACAAACCTGGCTGCTGTGGAAGTGGAAAAGTGGGGAGCGGCAGGGCTTGGAAGCTGAAATCCATGAACCTTTGTGCTGTGTACATGCGAAGAAAGGGAAAGAACAGTGTGAAGTAGCTCATAACATTGCTGTGTGGTTAATGCAGGTGTAATATATTTGGAAAATAAATTAAATTTATTCTAATACTAAAATTAAGGAAAACAGATTCATTTTATGCTGGCAGTGTGGAAAAAGTGGCCACACCATTCTGGAAATGATGTCTAGGACCAGGACAGGAGGCAAAGTGCAAATGTTGAAAGATTAGCTCTTTCCTTCTCCTTTGCAGCCTCAAGTTTTTGTTTAGATCTGGGTAGTTAGACAACAGTAATGGAAGTTTGGCTTTTGAGTGTGTTTTTAAAATTTTATTACACACAGGCATGTGTTAAACCTCGAGCTATTCTGGGCATGTTCACATTTTTTGGACCCCAGCTGATCCATTTCCAAATGGCCTGTGATAAACTTAAGACTGTCAATTTGAAAGTAAACCCAAAGCTATGCAAGGTGTTTCTAAAATACGTGATCTGTTTTGCACACTGTGGGGAGAATTTCCACTTAGAGAAAAAAAAATGAATCAAGAAAGAATTGGCTGACTCCCCTGACACTCTGCTCAGCAGAGTTGTAAGTTATTTTGCTTCCTTTGTGGTTTATGTGTGTGCTGGCCAGTATTGCTAAATCTGCTCTCCAAATTGCACTGGGACCATTTGAGAGGTCAGCAGAGCAGGACTTGAAACACCATTTTCAGAGTAGCTCAAAGGTATTCACCAACTGTTCAACTTCTTGGAGAGCCCAAGGCATCAGATCTCATAGCAGTGGACATACTGTCTCAGGTGAAGGGTTGGATTGTGTGACAGAGTAATTGGGGAGACACTTTGTGAAGGCAAATAGTTTTCTGCCAAGTCAACAAGGTGAATTTTCTCACCAAGGAGTCCACCAAAGGACCCTTGGCCCAGAAGGAAAGAAGGCTGTGTGGTCAAGAGCAATGGCAGAGAGGAGTCAGGTGGATGTATAAGGAGCAGTATCTTTCCTTTTCAGCAATGGAGAGCAGCTAGATTGGCTCAGCTTTAATGTAGATTTTTACCTTGGTAAAATGTAAAGAAAAAAAATGGGTGATGGGAATTAATCCTAATGGAAAAAGAATGACTGGAAGTGTTAAGAAGCTCAGAAAGAGGTGTTTTCTATGTGGCCATGGAGAACACTTGTGGTTCAGAATGTGTCGGGTCCCTGAAACCAAAAACCAGGGAATGCAAAGTGGATCAGCTAGTTCTAGGAATGCAAAGAACAGCTAGTTCTCCCTTGATGGACTTTGTCTCTTACTGCCATCTTGATTATAGATATGAAAAATTATGTGGTTACAGATACAGATCTGGCACATGGAGGAAGCAGTTTTAATTCCCAGTTTCATCACACATTTCCAGTGCTGCCTTGAGGAATTCTCAGTCTTTTTGTTCTTTACTTCTTCTTTTGACAAATGATCGTTAGAAACCATAGAAATACTCCATTTTGTGGAGTGTTCTGAAAGTAAATGCATAAAAAGTGGAAAGTACTCAGACCCTGTGCTAACAGAGACCATACTGACACATTAGATAGATGGCATTATGCATTAATTTCTGCTTAGCAATAAGGAAGAGGATTTATTTTTCCAACCCTTTTAGCTTTTTACTGAAGTATTGTATTGTCTCAAAAATATGCATTTCTTTCCATCAAGACTTTCTAAGCTAAATGATTCATGGAGGAGGGGAACAAAACCCCATATTTTAATATGATTATAGATAATTCAATTTCCATGCTGGTGATCAGCAATTAATTAGTAGCTGAAAACATTAATCCAGTCTGTGAACCACAAACCTACAGTCTATTCCAACGACTCCAAGATAGAGCAAACCTTTGGAGCCAGTTTAGTAACATAAGTAGGGCACAAATCTGACCAAAGCGATCTAATGAAAAAGTTCAAGCACAACCCAATGGTCTCTAGAAAGTTAGAATTCCAGAATAATTGAATTCAGAGTAATTTCATCCATTTGTGTGGGCTTCTGTGAAGTGGGAGATGGACAAGAGTTTTATTTCATTCTGGCTCATCTAAAGAAATCTTAGACTTTTCCTTGCTGATCAGATTACCTTTAGTTTTCAGTATAACATTTTATAAAAGTTGCTCACATAATCTTATGGAAATTCTGGGTAAAAGTAAACACAATGGTTTTACCACCACTATCAGTACACATTTTCCACACATGATAAATGTGAGTGATTTGCTAAATGCCTGCCAATTACATACTGTAACTTCCCCTTTTATGCAATTATTCATATAAGCTAGAGACTCCAATCAATTCGCAAATCTGCCTTTATAACAATTCAACCAGTTATGCTATTGAAATGCGTTCTTGTATCTTCCACTGGCAGCTACAATTTTGGTTAAAAGCATGGTGAATATAATCTACAGCAGTTCCAATAGGAGGAGGTACTGCAAGCAAATTCCAGCACCGTTTTTTGTCTGGCTGTTTGCAAAGTTCCCAGCAACTTCCATCTGTCTACCCTGTCTTCCATGTAATAAGTTAATAGTGCAATAATATCTGATGAACTGGGAGGGAGCAGAGGAAGCAGCAGATCTGTGCTAAGAATGGAACGATGTGCCCTTACGATAATAAACTGATCCCATTCCATTAAATCACAAAGCTGTCTCTACTCTTCTCTTCATCCCACATGAGCGGCTGAAGAAAAAAATCATGGAATTGCAATCGCTCACTGCAGCTGTCAGGAAATGATACTAATTAGTTTAATTTGCAATAACACAAGCACTTAACTCTCCAAATAATCTAAGTTAGTAAGTCAGTTTTTATATTACGACAATGACATGTTTAAGAGCCTCTGAAGCAGTGATTTCTTTAACCTCTGACTCAAATGTCTTCCAAAGGAACACGGCAAAGCTCTTTATCCCACGTTATTTTGGTACCTGCTTGTGAGGGCAGTTACTTGATAGGAAATTGTGGCAGCATTACTTAAATGGGAGAAGACCTGACAGCTGTCATTCGCTGGTATTTTGCACGGCAATGTTAAGCAAGGAAAAGTTATTCAAAACAGAAATGCCTGTCCTATGGTATTAATTACTATAAGATAATACCAACAAAAGACAGTCAAACTGACTTGTTTTCCTCCTTTAATGTCTTTGTACTGTTTCTGAACTTGGCCATAGTTTCTTATTTGTTTCATTTTCTGGCATTCAGACACTTGAGAGAGTTGGGGTTGTTCAGCCTGGAGAAGAGAAGTCTCTGGGGAGACCTTATTGCAGCCTTTCAATACTTAAAGGGGGCCTTTAAGAAAGATGGGGACAAACTTTTTAGCAGGGCCTGTAGCGATAGGACAAGGGGTAATGGTTTTAAACTGAAAGAGAGGAGATTTAGACTAGATACAGGGAAGACATTTTTTACAATGAGGGTGGTGAAACACTGGCAGAGGGGTGGTAGAAGCCCCATCCCTGGAAACATTCAAGGTCAGGCTGGACGGGGCTCTGAGCAGCCTGATCTAGTTGAAGGTGTCCCTGCTCACTGCAGGGGGGTTGGACTAGATGGCCTTTAAAAGTCCCGTCCAACCCTAAACCATTCTTTGAGAGTGTGAGTTTCTAATGCTTCTGGCCAAGACAGAAAATGTTGATTAAACCTTTGGAAATACTAGCGAAACTCAAAAGGAAAAAACTATCACTTGATTTGCTTGAAAATAATGAGAATATTGTAAAAAACACCTATAAATAAGGTTGGATTTTGTTGTTCTCTCTCTTTAAACTCCTCATATTTCAGCTTGGACAGTCATAGGAGGTTGTTCAACGTTGTGAAATTCTCTGGTATAATCACCAGCAATTTAATGTGACATCAACGTGCTAGCTTTAGAGTTGCAGAGCAATCAAACCTTGGAAATGAATGGGGCACTTTATACCCCTCCAACCTTGTGTTTCAGGCTCTATGCAAACTGAACTACTACATTAATTAATGCATTGCTTGTGTTTTTGCTGGTTACTTTCTGTTTGCTTAATATGATGATCATAATGATGATGTGGAGAAAGAGGAAGAATGGGCATACACTGTCATGGCTGATCTTTAGTTTTGATTAAAGATTTAAGTTTTGGAGCAGAATTTTGTACGAAGAGGAAAATTCTGTGGCAAGTTCCTGCCGATAGAATTGTGAAAATTGGTGGCTCCTGAAAACAGACACAATCTAAGCTGATTTAGAAGCCTTGACTGTATTGTCTTTTAAAAGCTTCAGTTAGACTTTCAAGATTGGATTTTAAGAGCTTTGTTTAATTGGTACAGTTTCACTGTACAGAATCTAACATAACCCTCTCAGAATCTCCTCTGCTTCCTGGACTTTATTTAAAGACATCAACTTTTACAGTCCGGTGAGGGTCTGAAAAAGCTGAATGCTAGGAACAGTGGTAACAGTTTTGAATGTCTATCATATAATAAACAGGAAAAAAAAAGGTAAGAAAACAAAAGCTTATTTACTTAAAGAAAAAAAAATCCTAGAATGCCTTCTTTGTCCTAGTTTCTTCAAACCTCATAATTCAGTTTATCAACTGTCAATAACCAAATGCATGTTTCTCTTTTCCCAAGAGCTGATTAAAGCTGTGGTCTCCTCCTGTAATTCATGGCATTCCATTGTGTTTGTTTCTCCTGGAATTTTCAGGCTGAATTACTGTAACTAACTCTGTACTACAGAAGCCCTGACCTTTTGAATCTCTCCTTCTTAGCAGAAAATTGGCATAGAAAATTTCAACACAATAAATGCTTTTAACGCTTTACTTTATCTTGATCCAGAAATATATATACACCATCTTATTGAGTTAGTTTGCTACCAGTATCAGGTTGGGTTAGAGAGTTCTGAAGATGAAGAGATAGGAAAAGACAGACTATTCCATTTGCAGTGGATTAGCAATAACCAGGAAAAAAATGAAAACGTAGTCATTTTGGGCTCACTCTGAGAAGGGACCATGCAGTTACCTCGTGTACAAGTACCCCTGCACACACTGATCACAAGTCTGCCCAGAAGTCTCTTCCCTTTTGGAAATACTCAGTGTTTCATGTCTGCTTCAGAAAGCAGGTTTCGTAGCTGAAAAAATGATTATCTGAAACATGGTTGTGATTATTCCTTGAATTCAAATCATGCCATTAGCTCATTAGACCCCGCACAAACTGAGAAAATATTGCAAATGACAGGTGCTAAGTATCTTTGTCAGGCAAATAGATGCCATCTTCTTGTGGTCATTGCATGATATGAAATGGAGATACTGGAGGTTTGCAGAGAAGAGAATGACTGTGGTGATTGGAGGGTTATAAAGTGACAGTCATCTGGGGTGCTTATGTGCTGGTTGAAACAGTTTAGGAAGTTGATGTTGCTGTTGAGTCTGCTTTCTTTTTTCCTAACTTTGTGAGGCAAATGTTGGTATTTTTCAGGCTGTAGTTCTATAGCATGTTGCTTTTGCAGACACATCCTGCACTGAGACAAAAGCAATAAGCTTTTGATCAGGGTAGCAAAAAACATAAAGTGAAATTACCCTTGGCCAGAGTCTCCTCTGCTTTCTGGGTAGCTTTTTCAGGCAGAATGATGTATATTTTCCTATGAATTTTGGCTAGGCTGCAGGCATGGTGTGTGGAGTAATAGAGAAATGACTTGAACCTCTGTATGAAAAAGCGATAGGCAGATGATGCTAGCTCTCTGTGGCTGGATGGAACCACAGGATTCCTTTGAAGAGTAAAACCTTGCTCAGCATGTGAAACAGAAACTTGAAACTAAAGTTGAGTTGCCACTGAAGAACTTCACTGCACAGGACCAAGAATACAAATATGCTACATTTTTCCTAAAGGATTAGTTTCTGACACCTTCCTCCTTAAGCTGGAGCTAGTAATTTCAGGTAGTAATATGGACACAACAGCTTGCTAGTTTTCCCCCACACATTTTCTTATCCATTGTTGCTGATCCTCATCCTCAATATACCCATTTTCCAGTGCTGACTTTGGTATTATAAAATATTTAACTTTCTGATGCTACATCAAATAAAACACCCAGAGCCACTTTACAGCTAGACTAGACAAATTCCTGTACAGATGGAAGTCACGAAAGTAAATCACTCAATAAAATTAAAAATTTTTAGATTGTTAATCAGCAACACAAACTCACTATTTAAATACAGGATTTTCAAAAATCTACATTAAGCAGAGTTAAGTATTTAAGGGAAAAACTTTTTGTAGGCTTTGCAATGTTTGTACATTTAGTTAGAATCAAAATGAGTAGATTTTCCAATGAGTCTGCTCTCTGAGGACAGCAGTGTAGTTGAATTGAAATACCCATATTCTTTCTGCTGGTTTTTTTTTGGTTTGGTTTGGTTTTTTTAAAATAGGTTGTTATGTTCTAAACCCACAATGAAAAATATCTTCTCCTAAAGTGTATAATTACCCTCTGTCACTGTAAAATCTCCTCTGGTTTCTGAGCTTTTTTAATAATAGTGAACAGATGAGCAAAAGTTACAAATGAAGGTACTATCAATTTGATATTCAGCACATAAATACCTCTAATGACAGTGTGCTTGTCAGCACCCATTGTTTCCAGTTCTGCCCATTTTCTGTTTCTACAGAGAGTACCATCCTCTTGTGCAGAAAGTGAGGGACAAACAGGGATTTCAGACCAGGCAAAAAGGGCCCCAAGAATTAGAGTGCATATAATGGTTCCATGAGGTTTTAGATTGCTGAATCAAGAGGTTTTTACTTGGAGATTCACATCTGCACAGACCCAAGTCAAATCTGGACTGATTTGCCTACTAACAAGAAGCGTTTTGAAAGAGTGAAACAGGGCAAAAGATACAGGCTTATCTCTAGTTTGTCAAAAGCACAAGCTCATTTTGCATGTCGTATTGCCTTTAACCTATCCCATATCTAAATGGACACAACAACAAGGAAATGTTCAGAAAACCACAGCGGAAATCTCTGAAGGGATGACTGTGGGGAGGTTCATGGACAGCGTTATTTTGTATGGGAAGGAGGGACTGAAAGGATGTAACTTCCAGGTATAAAACAAAGGATCCCTTACTGTCTCCCTTACAGATATTTTGACCCATGACTCTCAAAGCTTCCTGGCAGCCACCATACAGTTGTAACAAGCGTTTAATTGTAAATATTAGACTAGTGACAGTGCTCTAGTGGGCTGTTCCTCTGATAGCTGTCCACATTTGGCTTGTTTTGTCGATGCCCTTATGAATTAGAAAGTTGTGTGGGCCCATAGAGTTTTTCAGTATGCCCACTTTCAGTATGCCTTCCTCCCACTTTGGTGGAGGGAACCATGCTGCATGCTGCCTTGCAGATTATATGCAGGTGGAACACTTGAGCCAATAGATTGACCTGTAACGTGGTGTCAGGGCAAGAGGTCCCATATCCCATTTCAAGTGTTCTGGTCTATAGAGGCAGGCCTGGTGAGGATTTTGGCCTCTGGTGTCACCCTGGGAGTGCTGTACAGCTTTGGGAGTTTTCTCATTTTCAGACATGTTAAATTTGCATCCATATCCCACAGTCTTTTCTAAGAGGAAGCCTTAAATCACACTCCAGAGTCTGCTGGAAGTGAAGAGACATCACAGACCCAGACTAATTTTATTGATACACTTGTAGTTCCAGTGAGTGTTGTGACAGAGGGACCATGCTGCACACATATGAGTGAACTGAAACATCCCTGGACCCTGCTGCATCCTAGGCCATCCTTGCTCAGATCTCCCTACATCCAGTAAGGATATGAGATGGGCCAGGTAGGGCAGAGTTCATAGAATCACAGAATGGTTTGGGTTGGAAGGGACTTTTAAAGGCCATCTAGTCCAACCCCCCTGCAGTGAGCAGGGACATCTTCAACCAGATCAGGCTGCTCAGAGCCCTGTCCAACCTGACCTTGAATGTTTCCAGGGATGGGGCTTCTACCACCCCTCTGCCAGTGTTTCACCACCCTCATTGTAAAAAATGTCTTCCCTGTATCTAGTCTAAATCTCCCCTCTTTTATTTTAAAACCATTACACCCCTTGTCCTATCACTACAGGCCCTGCTAAAAAGTTTGTCCCCATCTTCCTTAAAGGCTGCCTTTAAGTATTGAAAGGCTGCAATAAGGTCTCCCCAGAGCCTTCTCTTCTCCAGGCTGAACAACTCTCTCAGCCGTTCTTCATAGGAGAGAGGTTCCATCCCTCTGATCATTTTTGTGGCCCTCCTCTGGACTCGCTCCAATGGGGTCATGTCTCTCCTGTGCTGAGGACTCCGGAGCTGGACACAGGACTCCAGGTTGGGTCTCACCAGAGCAGAGTAGAGGGGCAGAATCACCTCCCTCGATCTGCTGGCCATGCTTCTCTTGATGCAGCCCAGGACATGTTTGGCCTTATGGGCTGTGAGCGCACCTTGCTGGCTCATGTCGAGCTTTCCATCCACCAGGACCCCCAAGTCCATCTCCATAGGGCTGCTCTCAATGCCTTCATCCACCAGCCTGTATTGATACCAGGGATTGCCCTTACACAGGTGCAGGACCTTGTACTTGGCTTTGTTGAACCTCATGAGGTTAGCACAGGCCCACTTCTCAAGCTTGTCCAGGTCGCTCTGGATGGCGTCCCGACCCTCAGGTGTGTCAACTGCACCACTCAGCTTGGTGTTGTCGGCAAACTTGCTGGGGGTGCACTCGATCCCACTATGCCATTGATGAAGATATTGAACAGTACTGGTCCCGATCCAGCCTCCTGAGGACCTGTATTGTATTATCAGCTGCAGTTCTGGTAGAAACTGTACGGGCCATGTGTCTGTGTGCAAATACACATATCAGTTCTCCTGCTGATTCTCTGTTTTCTTCAACCTTTCACTTCAAATGAAGACAGGATCTGAATCTACTATTTCACAGATCTGGCCCTCCGCATTTTGCAGGTAAAGCACCATTTTGCGCTTTGCTTTAATATATTCATTTCTTAGCATTTTAAATAGAAAAAAAAAAATCTCCACTGTCCTGTGTATTGTTTGAAAGATCAGTATTTGCAGCAAAGGCTTCTCCAAATGGGTTGCACTGATGTTGCCCTACAAAAGCACAGTACAGATGGGACAAGGCTAGGCTGTGACATTTTTTATGAGCAGTGGGAAAATCCCCTCAGGGCAATCATTTGCTTTGCTACATGCAGACATTCCAGGGCAGAGTCAACAGCAGTCTCTAAAATACCTTCCTCCAGAATACATTCTTGTTATTGGGATGTAAAATGTCAGGCTTCATCAGCGCTATATAGGCACGGCTCCCATAAAAAATATTTATGCAGTGCTCCATTGTTTGTTTCTATAGGAAGATACCCCAGAAAACCCAGATAGCCAGGAAACCCAGATGCTACTTGTCTGCCTTGTTTGCCCTATTGTATTTTCCAGAATTGAAGGTACAGTCAGTGGAATCTGACACATATATAAAACCCACAAAAGAAAATATTCCAGAAGCAAAGTAGAATTAACCTCAGAAACACACCCCTGTATTACATTATTAGGGGGTTTTTTGTTTTGGTTTGGTTTGGGTTTTTTTTCCTTAATAAATAGTTATATCTGTCAAAGCCAGGCTGGAGGAAACAGTTTTTAAACTGCTGAAAATTTGGAGACCAAAATTTTTGTTAATAATGTAGATGAATACTGCCTAGCAGGTGTCATACTAATGTTTTTGAATGTGTAATTTACCTTTTACTTTTAACTTGCTTTAATACTTCCTTAAAATGTTTGCTAAAGGAAAGTGAAGCTATTATGTTCTTAATTCACTGTATTCTACCAATTTTAATTTAATTTCATGAGGTACACAAGACCCTGACATATGGATAATAAACTACAAGCTACATTCACAAGAGAAAGAGGAATAGCACCCTTTATTATATTTCTCTGTGTCTTTTGTATCTTCTGTCCTTTTGTATCTTCTTTCCTTTTGTTCAGATCAGGTATTTTTTGTAAAAATATTCTCTGCTTTTTTTGTGTTGGTTTTATAAGAGAACAAGCCCTTTGGCCATTTCTGTGAGTTGGAGTGAAGGTTAAAAATGAATACTCTCTTCACCGAATTCAAGAAAGGCTTTTTTCCCTATTTGTTGGGATTATCATCCATGTCTCATTAGTCCCTTGGGATTAGGTCCAAACTCAAGGCCTCGTCATCCAATCCAAAAGCAGCCCCGTGGCAAATTCCTGGTCCCAAGGCCCAAAAGCCACAGACTGAGTCCTTGCTGCTATGCAAATACTCCTCATTGATCCTCTGTTTCCCTCCACCCTCTTTCATTGCAAGTTCTGACCAGGAGCAAAATGCTGCCATGAGCTCTCTCAGGAGGATTTCTCATTCGGCATCTGTCCCTGCTGGGCAGTACAGCAGCACCAGGGGCTCAGCTCAGAGTGTGAAAAAGGCAGCAGAGCGACCTGTGCATTGAACACCATAAACTGCAGTGCTTAACTTCAATTCAGATGTAATGTATGGGATGACAGACTCTGAGAGGAGATGAAATAAAGGAATGGGTGATGTTTTTTTATTGATTGAATAGATGTTCAATCAATATAGACCTGAGGACAGATTTGTGTTGTAACTGAGCCCAGTAAATAGTATCACAACTGTGAATACCACAATCAAATTCTCACTGATTTTATACAGTGCTTAAAAATAACTTGCAAAACAATAAGGTGATATTACCTTTCTATAGATCTTTCTTCTTATTAGTTTTTAGGTTTAATTATATTCCTACTTGTTCTACACCTCTCCCAGGCCTGTCTCCCCCAACTCACAAACACACGCGTACAAATGATGTACACAGTATATTGAAAGGACCCAAAGGTGCTTTGCAAATTGTGGCCTTGATTCTCTCTTTTAAGCCATTACCTTTTCACCTGTGAAGGAGTATGACAAGTCAGCTAAGCCAGCTGTCAGGCTGTGTCATGTAACTGCAGCAGTTCAAGGCATTTGAAAGCAAGAGAAAGCTTGGTGCTTTGGATCTTGATGTCCTTTTCTCCAAAGAAAGGGTCTTCTCCATCCCCATCATAGAAATGTGCCCAGAGAGACTGTTAGAGTTAGCGGCCTTTATATGTATGTACACATGGGAAAACAGATGCCACATTAAAAAAACCAAAAACCAACCTGTGAAAAAGGAATGGAAAAGTAAAAAGACATCGTAATGCTGCTGTACTGGTACTCCAGAGGACATTGCTGTCAATGGCATTTACATCTATGAACTGAAGGGGGTGTATGGCCATGAGATAAGGACATTCATCTACTCCTTAAAATTGTTAGTTAACTCCATTCCCCCAGTTCCTGATTGCAGCAGAGGAATATTGTTTTCTCAGAGCATTTGTAAAACCTAGCTGTTGTTTTCCTCAAAATGTAAGTGCACAAGAGCCAACTGTCAGAGTTCATCATGGTCTTTCAAAGGCAGCAAAAGGCAGCATTACAATTAACAATTGGCCAGCTGTTCTAGGATGAACACAAATCAGTCCTAATGCAGGCAAGGGGAGCAGGACAAGACTGTTCTGACTACATTGCATGACACAGAGACGTGTCCCAGGCTGGCCGGTGCTCAGCTTCATCTTCCTCTTGGTAAAACTGTTGTCAGGTGCTAGCCAACAAAATGTGCAAGTTGTTTTTCCATCTTTCAGAAAGGAAGAATGAAAGGTAGAATTATGCTTTATGGGCAGTTTCAGCAGTGGATTAAGTCTGTTTCTACTGATATCGTTGATTTTTCTTTTAACTACCCCATGGTCCTTATGTCATTTAACCCCATCTCCTGTGACAGAACAGATTCCTAATATGCTCTTTTACTTAATTTTTCAAATTTTACTCAGAACAAAAAAATAGATCGAGCCTTCTTTGAAACAGCTCCTCAAATATGGTTTATCAACTAGGAATGCACTCAGCTATCATTTGAGATTATAAGTTTTGTGCAAGTTTGTGTATCAATAAATAATAATACATCTGCTATTCAGGTCTTGTTCCTGGGAGCTGGAGTGGAAGAGCATATATTGTAACTTCTGCAGTTTTGCTTTTGCCTGAGGCAAGATCCTGGCTCCATGGAAAGCAGTGGCAAATCTTGCATGAGTTTAGTGACACAGGATTTCTCCCCAGATTTTCAGCATTATAGTGGGCATCACACACCACTGACCGAAGTCTGGCTCAGTCTCTATAGCATTTACAATTGTTATCTATTAGGATGAAGTTCCAGTGCTCACATTACCAAAGAAAATCCTTCTGATTAGAATTATGAATACTGGGGTTGAAGATCAATCATATGATGCCTTTCCACCCTAGCAAAATATGCACGTGCACAAGTACACCACATCTCACCTGATATAAGGCACTGGATGAGTGGGAAAGTACACATTATTTCCAGAACACCAAAATCTCAGTTTTCATTTTACTCTTTAATTTAGCTCCACAGTTTAGAGCTAGATGAATAACTATCAGGATCCTGAGTGCACTAAGAAGCCTTAATGGCCCTGATCAGTCTCACCTGGGACTTCCCCTTACACTCCCTGCCCATGGGACCAAGGACTCCATTTCAGCTCAACCCTGGCTAGCCTAGGCTGCTTCTTGCAAATAATAAATTTTGTGAGTCAGCAAGCAAACAATCCACCTCGGAAAAGAAGCACATCAGGTCAGACTAAAAGATTTTTGTGGTGGTTAAAGAGGTAGAATAAAATTTTAGAGAAGGTTAACCTAATGTATTCCAGAGATTATATGTATTGAAATCAAAGGGTAAATATCTTTTGTTTGGTGTGGGGTTTTTTGTTGTTGGTGGTTTAGGGTTTTTTTCTTTTTTTTTTCATTTGGTGCTATTGGCCTCATTTTTAAACCACTGGGGTTTTTTTTTCATTTGGTTATGTTTTAATTGAAAAAAACCCATGATATCAGAATGAAAAGTGTTGTCTGGAAAATGTGAAGGAACAGACTAGAACTGTATTTTTCCCCAAATACCTCATCTGCTGGAGGTACATAGGGAAAAAGCAGGTAGTGCAAGGATTTCTTTGGCCCCATTGTTTCTCTCTATAGCAGGAGCTGTATGGAAACTTGATGGCTCCTGACCCTCACAGTGTAGCTCACTATCTTCTCTTTTCAAGAAATTATTTAACCGAATGCTAGACTCAGCCTGCTTCTTTACAATTTCAAGAATGTAGTATGTTATCCATGCTGAATAACAGGTTCTGTATGTGCATTTGAGCTCGTGCTACTCTTCCAACTTCTTCATAGTGCTGCTTGTCAGAACAGTACTTTGTAGCAACCTCATCTGCTGACTGTCCCTAATTGTTTTTAATAGTCTTCTTAGCTGAGTATTTGCTAAAGACCCACTGAGAATGAAAGGCAGATGAGATTAGAAATGCAGTTCATATGAAATTAGAAATTAAATGCACTTATGGTTTTACTTTCTTGAGGTAAGTAGATTTCCATTTTTCACATGAAACCGCTTTAGCGGATGTTGTGCTTAAAATATACAAATAACATAAAACCAAAGCAGTTACAAGAAATAAATTTCTCACAAGGAATGCCAGCCTACAGAAACATTACAATGAGCTAGAGCATGTTTTTTTAATCACAAACACCCCAAACAGCATGCAATTGCCTTATTTTTGCACAATGCTTATTACTAATGCACTGTCGGTAGAAAAAGAAAATCCAAATTCTTAAAAATAATTTTGAATAATTAATTATAGCCACCTGTTTAAACTGAATGTCTCTCAACCCTGAGGCAGCAGGATCTGCAAGAGAATAATTCACCAAAAACAATAGCATCCATCTAAAGTCAAGGTGAACATCATCTGGAAATTAGCAAATGCTGATGAGTTTATCCAAGGCTTGTAGCTTGGCCAGTGGCACAAAAATGAAAACTGATGATGTCTTCAAGGCAGGTACCTCAGTGAGGCAGCTCTGCCTGAACAGTAGCTCAGTCACTTGGTTTATTACCCTACTGAATATCCCAGGGCAGTAGAACTCTGCACATCTATGGAAGAGTCACCCTTTGGAAGTCTTGGATCCCAGGCTTGGCTCCTATGTTCTTCCAGGCTTTCTGAGTTTTATCATAGCTGAACATTATTCATCTTGATGTAGATACTGGTAAATAAGTTGGAGTTTCTTCATTGTGTATAAGGCCCCCCCCTCTTTTTTTTTTTTTTTTTTTTTTTTTTTTTTTTTTTTTTGCAAGTTCCTTGTATCTAGACAGGGAGTCGGGGTTATCTGATTTTAATTTTTGTTGCAGTGATAATCTTTCTTTGGTGATTTTGGAGTTTATGACCTGAGGGAAGGTAGGAACACAACAGTAAATGTACCTGCCTGGCAAAGTTTGCTTAAAACCTCTCCTCTTTGATATTAGCTACTGATTTTGCCTGTGCAGAGGGGGCTGCGTTGTTTTGTTGATATGGTGATACTGGCAGCTCATTAACTCGTTTGATTTAGTAACAGCTGAAGTAGTTTTCTATGAGACAGAAATTACTTAGTGTGAGTTAAGGGGGCCTGATGGAGTAACCCAAAGAACAACAGAAGATAGAAAGATTGGGAAAAACTTTTTCTTTTTTAATTCCAAATTCTAGTTGACTTTATCAACAAGATTGTTTTAATTTGTATCAGGCTGCACAAATCCCAGACTTTAGAAACAGAATAGATGAGAAGGGAATCATCTGAAGGCTTATTCAATGTTTGAACATTATCTACAGCAACAATTGTCAGTATAGAAAAGGAAATACTTATGACTGTATTTATTGTGGATAAACCTTCAGTAAACTGGTCCTTAAAATGACTGAATGGCAAAGGGTTAGCACATTTTAGCTTAGTTACTTGTGTAACAGTACAGAAACCTACTCCTGATGCAACTGTAGAAATGGGACTTTTGCCATTGATATGTGTAAGATTCAGCCCTGTTTCTGAAGCTTCTTTCCCACATTGAGTTGATTATTGATTCAGACCAGGTGATGAGCCAAATGAAGTTTTTAAATATTTTAAATGTGTGAAAGAAGAGATAATAAGCACATACTATTTTTCCTAGGGAATTTCTAGATGTTACTATTAAAAGAGACCGACAAAATGTGTAATCCAAATATTTGTGCCCCAACAGACAGTTCAAAATGTTCTAAATATGGAAAGTTTGCAGATCATCCAAAATCAAATGAAAATCTGAGAGTCTGGATTCTGCCTTGCATTTTGGAAATGTTTTCCCAGATTGGGAAGCAGCCTGGTCTGGAAGAATGCACAGCAGGGGGAATCAGGAATGACTGGGGAACCTGCCAGTGGCCGGCTGCATAGCCTTGGGCAGTCATTCAGCTCCTTCCCTCACTCCCCCGGCACCAAATGAGGCTCAGTGCATGTGGAGGGTGAGAAGCTGGGGAGCAGCAGGGCAGAATCCTTGTTGTCTTTCTCAAGCCTGCCTTCATGCAGAACAGAAATGTGACTGTTCCACAGGCAGTTGGCTCTTCCTTACTCAGGGAAAGGGCAAGAGTTGTCTTGGCAAGTTCAGTGTTAAGACTTTACAATTGTCAGCAAACATGTCCTTACAGATCTCTCTTAACATTGCTAAGTGGGTCAGGTTTGTTTCCTTTTACAGATGTAGAAAATAAGAGGTAACTTAAGAGGTTCTCAGTTGTGCTTTTGTGACTTAGGAGGATGCATGTAGCAGAAGATTAATCAGACTTGTTCTCCTGTGTCAATAATGTGCTTCTGAAAACTCCACCCAAGAGATCTCTCTGTAGACAGCAAACTGAAGCAAAACTAAGTATATAGCCCAAGCCTCTGAGTAGCCAGGCTGTGCACTAACAGTTAGACAATCTCTTTAAAACAGGGGCTAATGAGACTTGAACTCCACCAGACATTAATAAGCAAGTGCTCATGTGGAAGTTGTCAAATAGCAATCCTACATCCCAGAGGATAAGTTCTGTTATTTGTTATGTAGCTTCAGCCCTCCTAAGCCTTAACCCACATCCGGCAAAACTGTTCCCAGACCACTCTGGCTCTTATTGTGTGGGGCAGATATAACCCTTCATATCACTGCAGCATCTGGGTCATTCTTAATGTCTTAAGGCCAGATTTCAGCTGGTCTGGGCTTACTGTCTTCAGTGACTTATGCTGGAGTGTGGAGGAATAGGTCCAGCCTTGCATGTGCAGAATGCATTTCATCTGGTTTTATAACACTGGAAGGAAAAATGTGTCTTATGTCCTCTTCCTAGTTCTTAGCAAATCCTCTTTCTTTGCTGAGAATCTGTGTGCTTTTAAGTATCTGAGAGTTATCTGTTAGCACCTCCTATTTCCAACCCCCTCCTCTTCCATCAAATGCTGGAATCTTACAATGGACAATAAAACAGAATGGAGACTGAGTTAAACTGCCAGTTACTAATCTAGCTTCATTAACTGTGATGAGGACTCTTGGCAAACTTTCTCGGGCATTTGCAATCAGGCCCCAAAAAGGCAGGCTCATCTGTCTCTTCTGTTATGCCAACCTTTGCTTTTGGCCCCTGGAAGTACTGCTGTTGGGGAAACTGTGTTTGCATCACTGCTCAGATGTTGTAAGTCATGTGTAACTTTCTGTATCTGCTCTGCTGTGCTTTTCTGTATTGTCAGAGTTGGTGCAGTTTTTTTTTCTACTGAAGGTTTCTCTACCTTTCTGCTCTCTACAAAAGTACTGATTTGCTGTCACTGCTACAAACATGAAAAGCTAAGGCACAGGTTGTCTTCTGTCTGTCAGTCTAAAAAGGTACAGGTTCAAAAGCAGATATTGAGTGAGTTTCGAAGTCTGACTACTTCACCTAATAGTTATAACTGGTATGGTTTTTTGCCTTGTAATATATTTTTTTTTTTTATTATTTTTTTTAAAATGAGTTCTGCTTACAGCATTGTAACTGAGATAGCTTCATGAGAAGATACTCTTTATACTTGCTGGTGAAATGAGTTTGAAGCATATAACCCCAAATCATAAGCATTATTCTTCACTTTATTTTAATGTAATTGTGCTGATTTCTACTACCAGAGAGGCTGTGCCTTAATACTTAGAATGAAATCCTGATGCTGTTGGAGACAAATGGAAGTTTTGAAACTGATTTGAGTTGGACTCGGAATTTACCCTTAAAATAATGAGATTTTTAGAATGGTATCCAGGAGAAACAATAGATCAAAAATCTGAGCCAATTTTAGAATGGATCAGTTTATGAAAATGATCTGATGATGTGGTTGACAACAGTTATCTGAATGGTGAGAGTATTGACTGACGATTAAATACCAATAAGGTGTTTTTCTTGTCCGTTTGATGAAAAAGAGAAGTTTTGGAGTTCTACTTGTATTCAAAAAAACTACTAGAAGTAGGTGTGTTGGTAGATATGTTTTCACTAAAATGTTATAGCATAGCTTGCCACTCTGCTGTACCTGAGGAAGGACAGATGTTACAATGACATGGGGAATTAAATATTAACAGCACAATGCAGAACAAAATTCTGATTTCGTCCGCTTTAGTACAACTGTACAGAAGCACATCACAGCAACACTGAGTGGCCAATTTTGTTCATTTTCATCTGGTTTATATGCATTGCCCTGTACTGTGCATTTTTACAGCACTGTGCAGGAGCCTGGAGTTCAAAAGCCTGAGCTGATGTTGGGCTATGCTACTCCATCTTTGTTATGTAGGGCTGACAGAAGCAATGTCTGTACTGATGTATCAGAAGGGTTCTGGCACTGGGGCTAGCTTGCCCACAACAGTCTCCATTGATGCTGTGCTGCTATCTTACCCACCAAAACAAGGTAGCCTCATGTGAATTGCCTTTTGGTGTTAAAGTCTGGCCTGGGCTAACTCTTGAGATATGCCCGAGAGCTGTTTCAGATAGTGCTAATTGGCTTAGGTCAAAACCACACCAAGAATTAGTCTCAATCTGCCATTGTGCTCTGGGGCCCAGGAACATTCCTAAAACTGTGAGGTATTTACTAGTATTGATGGCTCCCAAGCTGGTACAGAATTCGCCTTGATAAATGTATATTAAAAATACTTAAAGAGCATTAAAAATACTTAGAGTATTAAAAAACTTCGAAATGTGTCAACAAATGTACTTGTGATCGCAGTGGAGATGAACAAGTGTAGCAGATGTCAAAATACGGTGGTGTTGAGACTATGCAGAAAGTAAAAACAGTGCGAGCTTTCCTGGCACTCCAGAACTCGAATGAGTATGGAAGTTTTCACTGTGTGAGCGGATGATAGGAGTAACTAAATGTGCTGCTTTGTCATGGCTGTGTGGTGCCTTCACGGGAGAGGCTTTGTGCTCTTTTCCTAAACGACAGGAAAAATAGAATGGAGAAGGAAGGGTATGTAATTTGGAAAGGACTTGCAATGCAAGTTTTGGGGTTTTTTTCCCCCTTTAAAGTATTGAGACATTCAAAATGTCAGCTTTATGTTGTGACTTGAAATGGGAATTGGTTTTTTTTTATGCTGAAAATTTTGTTAACTAGGAACAAATTTTTCCGCCTAGCTCTAAACACAGTAGTGCATAAAACCTCTGAACACAACATCACCAATAGGCCAAAAGGGATTCTGCAGCCCACCAAAAAAGACTTGGAAAAGGTTGACTTTAATTTGCAAGAAAAGGAAGAAGTTTGCATGACTTCAGATGTGATGAAAGATAGCTGAATAAAGGCGCAAGGAGCTGTGACTGTAGTGAGGGAAGTGGGTGGACAGATCCCTGTATACAATAGTGCTATAAGATGTGAAATTGCTAAAATAGCCCCTGCCTAATGTAATCACCTTTCAAATAATATTTGAGAGGCATTTTGTCAGTCAAATATAAACAAAGACTATGTTTGAAATTCAAAACTTGTCCAAAGTAATTTTTCTTTCAAAGGCTGTTTCCCCTGCTTGTACTCATTCTAGTGCTCTGAAAAGACATCCTCTTAGAGGACAGGCTATTTTTAATTGTTTATAAAAAAACCCAAACAAACAAAAAAAACGCCAAAGCAGTAAGGAAAACCAAATGCATCTTCCAACAACTCCACTCTTCGAGGAGCAATAGCAAGCACAATAGAAACTGCATAAAAGCAGTCATTACCCAAGAACTTTTAGGAAATGCTGTCACTATTTCTAGAGCAGAGATCTCATGAGAATACAGAGAGAACAGTATGCCATGGTACCAATAATTTTTTTACTATTTACAAAAAGGCTGTATCAGGACAATAACTTCAGATCCTAACATGATTTCTCATTCTAAACCATTCCAGATTGCACTACAGTCTGGTAGTGGTGTGATCCCTTAGCTGTCTCTGTGCAAGACTGCTGTTGGCTTCAAAGGCAATGCTGCGTTCAGGCTGACACAGGGTCATAACCTTGACCCAAAGACAAATTATTCACTGTGGTCATTCCAACTCATGCTGAACAAGAACTACAGAACAGGAGCAAGCTGCCTAATATTGCCTTTATTAGCTTTTGCTTAAGGCAGGAAATGAGAAAACCCCACCTCTTTTTGGAATTAAAATTATGTTGGGAATTATGGATGTAAGTCAGTAGTATTGAGATACCCTAGATGTAACTGCATTCAGGATCCTATCTCGCGTCTCCCCTGATATCTCTTATAGTCACTGCCTCCTTTTTTGCATCTTGAACGCTGAAGTTCGTGAACACCAGGAATAGTGATGAGGTTTCTCATGGCTTTGTCTCTGGTGGCTGGCTATGAGCCATGACAAGGAGTTTCTTTGCTGCAGGTGGAGTGTTAATAGAGGCTTTTCTCCTAAGTCAGTTCTCTTTTGTCTAATAAGATGGTTCATCTTGCAACTTTTCCTAAGGCAGGTCACAGGGGAGTACTGACAGGACTGCCCTCCTCTACCCATCTCCTGTTTGCTCATTACTCACAGGAACTTAACTGATCTCTCTCACCTCTGTTACGGTTCTTCAGGTCTCCCTATTAACGTTTAAACCATAGCTTGTTTTAACCATTGGCTGCATGTTTTTAAAGGGAGTTATGAATGTATCATGACTGTGTATGATTTGTTTTATAGGAAACTGCAAAAAAAAAAAAAAATCGGTCACTGGCACTATTTGCAGACATTGGTAGAAATTATCTCAAAAGGAAACATGTTAATTAATGGGCATGAGTGCAGTTTTTCTTGGATGCAATGTGAATTGCCAAAAGGGTTCAAAACAAATATATGCCATTGTATATTCTACCCTTTTTACGCTTGGAGATTCAAAAACCGTAGGAACTCTGTTCCAAGGAGGCCACTGGGAACACATGTAGCCCAGATCTCCTTAGACCTTCCACCATCTTGCTGGGAAATCCTTGATTGTACAGAATTGAAGGGCAGAGGGTTGATTTGTGAGTTACTGGTGGCCCCTGCTGCCATTTCCAAGAGAAAAGTCACTGCACTGCCTTATCTCACTATACATGTCCACTCAGGTGGCCAGCTGCAGCCTAGGCAGCAGCATCCTTAAGAATTAGGGTCAAGGAATTGTACAGTATCCACCAGTCATGAGTACAGGAAAGAGAAATCCAGCCTGGCAGTAGCACAGTTACTTTCCGTGCCTGGTTTCCCATGAAGCATACATACCTCCTATTTTGCTTCTTTATTAGCTGTTGTTTCTAATTTTTGTGAAGGGATCAGGAAGCTTGTTTTAGCCACACTGAGCAAACGGTCTTGGCAGAAATGAGGAAACTGTTAAGAGGGAAGGGCTGCTACATTGTGCGGGTTACTTAATTGTCTTAATCGAAAATATATGAATATAAATAGACCTCAGACTTCCTCTCCTCTCTTTCTTTTTCCAAGCTGAAAGACATCTAAAGCCGTAATAAAACCGAGGGCTGTTGGGTGGCGGAGGGGAGGTGCGCGGGGCGGGCACAGCCGGCCGGGGCTCCCCTGTTTGCTTTGTGGGAGCGGGCGGGCGCTCGGAGTTCGTTGGGATTTTACTGTTGAAGCTTTCGAAAGCGGCGTAAATGTGTGTGCACAGGCGGCCGGGCAGGCCCATAAAAGCAGGACCATATAATCAAAGTGGAAATTGAGAAAGGGATTTATTTAGTTCTCTTCCTTGTCAGCGCCCCCCGTCCC
>NW_010313395.1:0-268 GCF_000700745.2 Antrostomus carolinensis
TTCTTTAGCCCCTTCCCACTCAAAATCTCTAAAGTGATGTATCTGTGGTATTGCTATTCCTACTCCACATTCAGTAGCTATTATCTTGCTCTCTAGTACAATTTGGTTTACTATAGCAATTAAAGCAAGGTTAAACTGCACCCACAGTAACAATCTTTGCTCATATACTTCTATCAAAGATACATCCTGGAGAAAACTCTGATATCCTCCTGAGTTATGCCCTAAAAATTTAGCCAATGCTACTCTCGGGGTAATAGTGTTAAGTATG
>NW_010313396.1:0-5095 GCF_000700745.2 Antrostomus carolinensis
CCAGCCTGGGCTGGGGGGGTACGCCTTGGAGGGAGGGGAGCTTTCACGAAGCTTCTCACGAGGTGGCCCCTTCCCCTACTACCAAAAAAGGCCCCCCAACCCACCACCCTGCACACACAAGCCCAATTCCTGCTTTACATACTAGGAATCCTGGTGGATTATTTTTTAAATTCTGTGTCATCCTTGTCCTGATGGGGATTTGTATACTGGGAGAAAATGCTCTGGCAACCAGGCATATGATTTCTTACTGATAAATTGGAAAAAAACCAAACAAACAAACCAGAAGGGCTGCAAGTGGAAAAGAAAGTAATCCAAGTGGTTTGGATCGCTGAATTTAGAGAAGTCAGACATCTAGAAACAAGGATGTCTGGCTTATGTACAGCCAGAAATGGAAGGAAGATGGAAGCAGTGGTAAGAATGGGACCGAAAAAATGGGTCTTGTGGTGAGTAATCGCCTCCTGGAGCATTGCAGTGAGGAAAGGATTAATGTACTTCTCAGAAGCATAGGCAGGTGAATAATGTAGCAACTGGGAAACTTTTTGGCTTACATTTGACTTTTACCTTAGCAGAGCTGGCATTCTATCTCTGATTTTGATACCCTTATTCAAAGAATGCCATTGGTAACTAGAGGAAAACCATACAAATTATTAAAGAATTGGAAAACCTGCTTTATAACAGCAAGTTTAAGATGAGTGTGCTATCAAACTGTTCTTTCTCACTGAAATAAAAAAAAATAGAAAAGGATAGATATAAAGGGAAGATTTTGGAAGGTATATGGGGAATAGAAATTTAACAACAGTCTCTTCAGCCTAGCAGGCCAAACTGTGACAAGATCCAACAACTGGAAGATAGAAGTAGAAGATTCAAAGAAGAAATAAATCTTACACATACAGGATAGTTAAAACCACTTGAAGTGGCCCACACTTTGGTTGCTTGTTCAAAATTTTATAGCCCATATACCAGCAACATATTCAACAGTGCCACAATTTCCTACAGGGCCACAGAGTTTTGAAGAGCACTGGGACATGTCCAGAATACTCCTAGAAGCTCACTCCACTGGCCTTTGAACTGGTGGTGGCTGCAGTTGCTTGTGGTCCCTTGGAGCAGTCTGCATTTGGCAATCTTCCCTTATTCCAACTTCATTTATATCAGGGAAGTTGACAGCTTCTCAGAGGTGGCCACTCTGAGATGACAGCTTGATAATAGCTCCCGTTTTAAAATTAACATATGCTCTATCTCTGCTTCTCTGGACTTCATTTATTAGCTTTGTAATTTCTCAGACTTTCTGAAAAGTAAAAATACTTATACAAGAAAATGATTAATTTGGAAAGCGAAATAAACTTAGAGACATTTTCCATGTAGTTCAGAACATTTGCTAAAATGTGAAACCTGCTTTGAATGAAAAAAGGACTTTATACTAGCTCCTCAACAGTTATTTGGCAAAGATATGGCTCAGGATACAGTTCATATATGTGTTATGATTGAAGGAATAAGCTTTTGGGAGTCTCAAAAGGCAGAAACAGACTAATTAAACAAGTGGAAATAGAATTCAGAAATAGAAATGTAGAAATGCATAATGAAAAAAATTTACTTTCTGATTTCCTATGGAAAAAAACTCCGGAAGTCTTTACCCTTCAGTCTGATCTGTATGGGCATGATTTCACCCAGTATTTAAATAGCTATAGATGACAACTTCCATTTTATGTAATTTTGCACAATGAAATTGCAGATAATCTGAAGTTAAATTGTTCTCTGTCTAGGTATGATGAAACTGTTGATGAAAGCAGTGGCAGTTTCATAGGAGCAAGGCAGATAATTGTGGGTTCTGAAAAGCTTCGAGACTATTAATTTAGGAATTGTTCTCAAAAGACTCCAGCCTCCACTAGGGCTCATAAGAACCTGGAGCACTCACCAATTTGTTGTAGGTGCTCAGCATTTGGCAAATCACTACGGTGCTTTACAAGCAAGAAATACTAAGTTTCTTTTGCAAGTAGTGAAATAAAACACCATGTTCTGAAATCTTTCAAAATTTTAACAGACAAGTGCAGTATGAGAGAATGTGGTACAATTCACTATGAAATACTGTTGTCCTACCTTTAAGGAAGGATAGTGACAAAGCATGGAAAAAAGACCTATATTATACATACTTGGTGGTATTCCTTGTGTTTAGTACATTTGAGCATTCACTGAGGATATTCAATATTCTGACCATGAGGATGCTTCCTTAGGAAACATCTGGTGCTAACTACAACTGGAAACAGATTTCTAGAACAGATGGACCACTGGTCTAGTACAATGATGTTTTTGTTCTCAGTGAATAAATTTAGGCAGATGAAGAGGAAGGAAACAGAGTACACACAGAGTGAGGCCAGAAAGCAGCACGTCTCAGAAAAGCATCCGCTTGTCAAACAGAAAATTGCTATTGCAAGATATGAATAAAAGATAAATGAAAACAAGTAGAGAGGAAACAATCTCCAGTTTTGTACTAACATATATGTGGACAAAATGATTCCCATGCTGGTTTTGTGGATTTCCATTATTTGCTTTGCAGGGGATGATGCCAATTTCCGTCCTTAGTTCTCTTCCTGACACAAAATCTAGTCCCATCTGTGACTGCAGATTCAACTACCATCTCTGTGGAAAACCTGTGGGCATAGCTCTGTGCTGCAGCCTTGTCATCCTCAATCCTGATGTGTTTCTCCACCATTTCCATTGGTAGTTTGTCAGTCTGAGATCAGCATGACTAAAGTAGGGCTCCCAGTCCTACCTTACACATCTAATACAGTTGTAAAGCTGTTGTCATCTCAGCTATGGTCACAGTTTTGTCCCACAAGGCATATTGGGGAGCACTCTCACTCATTTGTGGTGTTGCAACCCTAGACAGATCTTGAGCTTTATGCTGAGTTTGGCCTGCTATCAGTCTGGGCCAATTTACAGCTTATAGAGACATGCAGGGAGCTGTTTTAACTTAGGAGCCTTAGCAGAAGGAAACATTTTAGCTTGTTACTACCCTTTGTCCTTAGCTGCTATCTTTCTTGGGAGCATAAAACAGAGTCTGCTGCAAACCTGTTCAATTTGCTTTTTATAAAAATGTATGTAATTCTTTGAGAGTTTCAAAAGGTATTGCAGTTTGGAAAATTGTTGATTGAACTATGTTCTGCTCTTAAAGGGGGTTCAAAAGACAATCGTGAGAGTTGCTTTATTTTTTCCTAAGCCTTTGCTATAAACAGTGTTCTCTGGTAGTGACTAGTGAAAAACCTAAATCTGAGCTTAGAGCTATTACAGATCTTTATTATATTAACATACTGAGAAAACATCAGAGAAAAGAGCTTCTACAGGACAGGAACGGCCTCTGTATTTAAATGCATGTGCTTGTCTGAGCTTGTCTTCAGCAAGTCTAAGATTTCCAATTTCAAAAGGCCAGTTGCTGTTGCTTTATGTTTTCTTTTTGAAAAGTGCAATATTGCAGTATTTCTCAGTCTCCTTTATCACTTGGTTCTCAACATTCTTTCAGGGTTTACTCTCTGCACTGTTCTCCTTGGTCTTTTGTCTCCTCCTGTCAAATCCACTCGCTCATCTGTGGCCTGCTTTTTTCTGATGTTTTAGAAAAAAATCAGGTGTCTTTTTTATTCTTTTATGGGAGAGGTTGTTGCTTCTCCCACCCTGTGTACTAAATTGCCTTTTTTTTAAGGAGCAAGGAACAGCTTCATAAGAAATAGTAACATTTTGGTGCCAGTCTGCAATGATATAGATGTAGTTTAAATGCAAAAACTTTAGCTCAAGTGATTTTTTCCATTTAGTATCATTACACAGAATGATACTAAAATTACATGAATTAATTTACATGAATTAAGACAGTTTCTTCCATATCAGCTTTGAAATCTAGAGGACAGTCTCAGAACTAGACATGTACGGTAAAATGTTAGCAGAACTGAATCTCATCTTAAATGTCACTGAGTGTATTTTTTAGAAGGACAGAAACATGCACAGGTAGAACAAGGATCAGAGCAAAATATTGTACACAAAAATATGCTGAAAAAAAGGCGCCAAACAGAAGAATTTATAATATAATCTATGTATGTCAGATCTTTGCTCCAACCGTGACATAAATTCCATGTCTATATGCTGGGAAAATTACAAACAGGTTCTGTATTATTATTCTTATTAACTAACAACAAAATTATTAGAGAATACAATTGCTGAATATGCAGCCTCAGTTTGGTGCCGAGCTGTTGACTGAAGAGTTAAACAGCTAAGAAATCAAGATCCTCATTTGTCACTGCACTATTTTTTCTGAAATGTTTAGTGTAAATCTTAGAATGAGACTATTTAATTATATGGTCACTGGTGATGAAAATAGAAGCATAAAAAATTTCAAAAAATCCCTTTTTATAAGAAATGATCAAACTGAACATCTCTTGTAAGAAAAAAAATCACTTGAGCTAAAGTTCTGAACTGAATACCAGAGTATTTCAGTGAGTGACACATTTCAGCCTGGTAGGTACTGGCTACCCAGCCAGTAGCTTTTAGAAGTGGTGCAATGTCCTTTAAGGGATAGACTGTGAAAAATCATTGAAAAGTGTCCTTAGAAGACATAGTGGACATTTGGAACAGAATTGGGGGATATTCAGATTTTGATATATAACTAGGCTCCAGCTCAGCTGCTTCATTCCAATGGATCCTGGTACTATCTTGCTTAGGCAGTTTTTAGGTGCCTAGATGCATTTGGAAACCTGACCCATGGTCACTAAATTCCCACCTGCAGAAAGAGCTGAATGAGTGAAAACTGAAAATTTCATAGGAGATGATCAGTAGGAGAGCCTGTGCTGCTATAGGGCAGTACAGCTATTTGTCTGGTCTAATTTGTAATTTTAATGGCAGTTTCTAATTTTGCTAAATCCTCTGCAAATTTAAGAGGCCACAGGATGGCGTCACAACTGGAATGGGAAACAGATAGGTCAGAACTTTTTCACAGTCCTTTACCTAACAAGACTTATTTTCATTCCATTGCCAGGAATTGAAGCTGGGAGAAGGAAAGGAAGAACAAGTGTAACAGTAATGGGAAAAAACAGACAGTGATATTAGAAATTAAGAG
>NW_010313396.1:5130-10496 GCF_000700745.2 Antrostomus carolinensis
AAAGAAATAGTCTTTATCAACAAAACATCCTTTTGCAAACAATTTTAATTGAGATATTTTGTCAGTCTTTTCAAGAAACATCACCATTTTCTAGTGACTATCATTGGCTTTCATGTCATGAAATTCAGAGCGATTACTCAAAAATGGTAGTACAATAAATCAGAAAGAAGTATATGGTTTGAATATATGGAGTACAAAGCTTCATTAGCCGTGGAGTGTTTGGGTGATACAGCCTCATGAAGAGCGCGTCTAGGCTGAGGAGACTACTGGTGAACATTTGATGATTACCTGGGTAAGGACCTCCACTATTTCTTGCCTCAGGTCCCTTTTCAAACATTGTTCACAAAAGTGCTGAAGGTAATGTTCTGTTCTCACACTGGAACTTCAGAAATATTTAAAGAAAAATGTAAATATCATTGTGTGAGGTTACTCTTTGTTGGTGACAAGAAACTTTCAACTGATATTTAATCAATTTTCGGACTCCCAGATTGCAGGTACTACATGAAACTAGTTTTGCAGTAGTTGTTCCGAGTATTGCATTGCTGAAGTCACTGTGAGTTGCAGTTTCTTCTGCAAGAGTTAAGTTTGGACTTCCTGTCATCCTGTATTTTTAGCTTGTAATTTTTCTCTTGTTCTTTTTATGTATATTATCAGATTATCTAGGAAATAATGCACATTCCAATACCAGTCCCAGAATTACATGGTCTAATTTTGAAGCCATAAAATTTACTGTCTCAGTGATTACATTAGGCACGGCTACCATTAAGGAACAAAGACTCAGCATGCCAAAATTTGTTAAATGAACATAAATGCTAGTGATAATAAATAACTTGTTCTGAAAGTCACTCTGTTCACCAGCTGTATTCCCTTCTTGCCACAACAAAATGGAGTAGATCAGAGTACTTGATCTTTAATAATGCTGAGCAAGATGGAGCTACCATTACTGTGTTCAGTGAGATGGAAAATATGATCAGTATTTTGTTACTGTTATCGCCCTTTCTGATCTTGCATACTTGGATTAGATCATGTTGGCATTTTTAGCTCACATAGTCTTATCATTAGCGTTATGGAAATGATGGTCTGTTGATGATCTTGAATTTTAAAAGGCACCTCATTGCTACCAAAGCAAACCAGAAACAGTGTATATAGTAAACTTTAAATGTAGCAGAGGAAGGGAAGGTTAAAACATAAGGATGGTTACCAAACCCACATATCCCCTAATAATATGTTTCTTAATTCGCTGGTAATAACAAGTCGCTCTTCTGATTATGCTTTTAACTTGTGGGATTTTCTCCATTCCCAGGATGGTTGCTGACTTCTGTACAATATGTGGAAAGCAGCTGTGAGACTTTGGCTATGCTGTGTCTTCCCAACTAAGTATATTTCTTAGACTAAGAAAACTTCCCATGGTAGTCAAAGACCCCTGGTTAGATCATGACTAAAAATTAAGTTCCTTCCTATAGTAGATAGCATGCAATTTAGTAACCTTTAAGGATGTCAGAATCACTACTTCTATCTTGACTGTATATTGTGTGTTAAAGAATGGGAAAACATCTAGCTACATCTCTTTAACGCATTTTTATCTGTCCTTTAAGTTCCTGTTGTGCAGTTTAACTCCTAGAGTTTACATTTGCATATGTAGTTCTCAACTTCCAGCTTCATCAGATGCCTAATAGTGCTCGAACTCAAGGCTTCATAGTGATTAACAGCGTTAATTAGTACAGCTGCTATGAAACCTGGGGTCTTTGGACAAGATGTAAGACTCTCAAAATGAGCTTAGCTGTTCCAAGGGCATGGTCAGCAGAACATGATTTTTAGTTTTCACATGCATGATATTCAAAGCTAAAGCGAAGGAAATGGTGTACTAAAAATAGTTCCATGGCTAATATTGCAGCTGTATTTGTGCTGTGCTGTCTGACCAAACCTGATCTGCTATTTCAAGCAATTGCCTATTACATGGCTTTTGTAAGCAGGAATAGGAAAGAAAGAAATATGTTCACTGAAGTGGGAATTAATATATATTTTCTTGTTCGTTTTATTAGATGTTATATGTATAACTGAAAAAAACCTCTAGAGGTCACCTGAAGTGGAATTTTCTGTTTCTTAATATCCTGCAGCAGGTGTCCCTGGGCTCTGGTAGGAAAAGGCTTGTCACAGAAGGGACATGTTCATTAGAATTTCATATTTTATTGTCCTGAAGGAGCCAAAGACTTTTCCCTTTAAGCAAGATCCCTTCATACCTTCATTGTTATAGGGACCAATACTATTTAATGTCTTCATCAATGACATTGCCAGTGGGATTGAGTGCACACTCAGCAAGTTCACAGATGACACCAAGCTGAGTGGTGCAGTTAATTTGCTTGAGGGAAGGGATACCATCCAGACAAACCTTGACAGGCTTGAGGAGTGGGCCCATGTGAACCTCATGAAGTTCAACAGGGCTGAGTGCAAGGTCCTGCACCTGGGTTGGGGCAATCCAAGATAGGAATGCCCTTTTCTGTGACTAGCAATACAAAACCCTGTTTTCTCTTATTCTTGTTTCCTTCACCTTCTCAGCACTGAGTTCTACTGCCTGTGGGCATGGGGATGGCTATCCAAAGGAAAGCTTTTGGGCTTTTATAGAGGGAAAACATGTAGATGGGCATATTTGGAGAGTAGAAGCTAGGAACAATGAAAGCATCCCACCTTGCTTGTGTCCACAGTCAAGTTCTCTTTAGCTGTTTCCTTTCTGCATCCCCTTTCTGGAGCGCTGATGTTGTTCCTTCTGCATAAGAAGAGAGCAGAGCTCTTAAAGGGCTTGAGGAGCTCAATCTTTTTCACATGATTTTTTCAGCTTACTTTATGTTCTTGGCGACTCAAGAAACCCACAGAGCTGTCTGGCCCCAGCATCCTCACACTCCTCTCATCCCATCAGCTCAGCTAACAATAGCAAAGAAACAAGGAGTAGAGAATGTGAGGAATAAACTGAAACTGATGGCGCAAGAACAGGAACCAGTGCCACACAGAGGAAAGCTGCTTGTGAAGCTGGACTTACAAGGGTTTGTGTAGGGTAGAATTACTGAATTGCCTAAGTAATGGGGAAGGGCAAAATAGTTACTTGCTATTTCTTTGTTGGATTTTTAGTTACATTCACAAATATTTAGGCATAGGTAGCAAAGAGAATTGAGAAGGGAAGGAAATAGAAATGAAAGGTAATATTTTTTTTTCCTTCTTCCTCCATTCCTTTAAAGTATCTCACCTAAATCTACTTGATATTTTCCAAAATTTTTATCCCTCACTCACTTCTTCCCTGCCCTGATCATTCTCCTTTTTTTGTGTGGTAGATTTTATGTCAGAACTTGAGTCTTGCTGCCAGTCTTAAATCCACACTGCACATGTTTCTGTTTTAAAACTTCTCCACAATTAAAAAAATTTGTTGATTTACAATTAGTAACTTTACTGTTAGCATGCAGCTTGAATTCCCATTCTCCATCTAAAAAAGTCAATTAAGCTGTCAGTTACCACTTCTCAGACAAAATGGCAGCAGTTCAATTTCTTCAGGTCTGGTGAATATGCGTAATTACTGGCTACAAGTGTTTACATCGGCCAAAGAACTATTAGCCTCCTTTAATTGCTGGTAGTAACTCAGTTTCACCATTGCAGACAATTAATACAGTCTGTTCTCACCCCACAGCAGTCAGTCTGTGACCCGCTTTGAACTTTTTCATGGGCCCTTAGGGGCCACGTTTGTGAAACACAGAGATTGAAAGAAGTCAAAGTGGTATTATGGAACAGAAAAGATAATGCTCTACAGTGCACTCATGCAACGAAAGAGGTATCCCAAACAGCTGCAACACTTGCCTCATTTTCACTAACTAGAATTAGGACAGTCCAAATAAGAGCTTCAAAATCTCCTCCCTAGGTGTTGGCATAGAATCCAGGACCATGTGTGATGTGTCAGAACTTCTTTTTCCTCAGCTTTCATGCTAACACCACCAACAGTTGTATTTGTATGATATTCTGTGGTGAAATACATTGTTGCTGCTTTCTTTTTTTTTTTTTTTCTTCTTTTCTTTTTTTCTTTTCTTTACTGTGTTGTCTGGACTGGGGTGCTTTGCAAATTGTGATGTACTTCAGTAATGAATGGCTAACCAGTGCTGACAGGATGATGCAGGTGAAAGTTCTGGTCTCATCAACATCTATTCGATTTGTGTGAATATGCTGGTGGAGGGAGGATGAAATCAAACTGGCCTTAATGTTGTTTTCTTCAGTCAATTAGCTGCTGTCTGTCAATATGCTGTCCTCTGTAGCACCTCAGCATCACCAACATACTAAGCTCCACCTCTTCTCTCCCAAACTATGAAGTATTTTTTTTCAAACTACATGGATGACATTTTTATCCGGAGTAGGGTGCAAACTAAAATTTTGCATTTATAATGCATTTGTTCTAAGAGCTGATATTGTACTGTGGTTATTTCCTGCTCTTTGATGCCATTTGGGGGGCAATGGAGGTAATGGGAATATACTGTGGGTTTTTTAATGACAATTTGGTGAATAGCTTCTAATTCCCAGTCCCTTTTTGAATTAGCTTTTGTTTGCTAGGGCTTCTTTAAAAGTAATGGATATAAATGTAAAACAACAATATCCATGTTCTTATATATCTTTTCCTCTCAGAGGCAGAAATCGATCTCTGTTCCTTAGTTCAAGCCTTTGATAGTAATGCAACATAGACATAAAAGTGGCTTGATCTCTTATTGCTTTCCCATCTCTGTCTAGCTTTCCATCTGCAAAAATATTTAATAATCAATTTTCAAAGCAGTTGTTGAAAGTCTCTCTTGATTCCGTTCTACAGGTGAGAGAATTTAAAGATGACCTTGTCAGATTGAAGTATCCTGGTGCTGCTATCAAAAAAAACCTCATCTGATGCAGCAAAGTGCCAAAGTCTTTTGGCTTACACATAGGGAGAAGCTTTTGGGTTTTTTGTGAGTGTTCAGGGGATTATTGGCCCAGGCTTGAGAACCTGGCAGGGAGAATTTCTATATTCTGGATAAATGCCAAAATATAAGCAAATCCCCATACAACATACTGTGGATTCCTGGTTACTGTTGCTGGCTGCTACTGAAGCTCATTTTATTTTACTATGACCTAGAAATGATTCCAGCAATAATCTAATATAACCTTCCTCACCACACATATCCACCCTGGAACTCAAAACAAACTATTTGCTTACTACTACAGTACATAGAGACCAGTTCCTATAGGCTTGAATTGTGATATGCCCTTTTATTTAATGGTCTATGATACGTGAACCAAATCCTGAGTGGGATAAATCTCCAATGTAAACAAATTTCAAAATGGACATTTATATTCAGTTGTGAAATTCCTGC
>NW_010313396.1:10521-23100 GCF_000700745.2 Antrostomus carolinensis
TAGTTGCAGGAATACACTCAAACTTCTGTGGAGAACCTCATGATATAGCTAGTGCTGTCATGGATGGATCTTTTGTGAACTTTCCCATTCCTCTTGCTGAAGAAGGAAGTAACCAGACTTTTCTCTTCCAGGGCAAGTCCTTCCTTATCTTGAAATTAAAACTTCCATAGTTAAAGTTTTCTTAAAGCTTGTAAATTATAATGAATCATAAGATTCTCCTTTGCTTGCTGCTTTGAAATAAAAAAATTTCTATGTATGTGGTGAAGAAAAAGGCCTTCCTTTAATTCCAAAGTTTATATTCAATTTTGTGGACCCTTGCTTTTTCCAAAAAAGCGACCAAGACTTATCAGAGCAATGAAAACTCTTCTAAGACGCATAAAGTGGGAAGTGAGGCAGAATTGAGGCAACAGCAACATACTGGTGGGGTTCCTGGGGATGACTTAGCCTGTGGTTCAGGCACAAGGATACTGTTCTCAGCATTAATTTAAAGGCTATAAGGCCAAGATGTTGAGCACTGTGGAAGATTTCAAGTAGCAACAGTGAGGAGGAAATGGGTATAACACTTTATCTTGTGGAACTGGAAAGATTAGCTAAGTTTTTATAAGTTTCCCTATATAAAAACCCCCAAAGAAATGAAGCATCTCCTAGGATGCTGAGAGGCTAGAAGCATTTTCTCCAGCCCTAAACTGCTAATTGGGAAAGCATAGGACAGTTCAAACATGAACCCTGAACCAAAACTGAAAAGCTCATGAGTAATGCTGAGCTAGATTTCAAGAAACTACACGTGTTGCCCAGTTGTCCAGTAAAAACAGTAGTGCTGCTGCTAGTAACAGACTACAAGCCTAATACTAATTGTGCAAAGCCCCCATCCTGGCCTATTGCATTCATTATCAACTTATGCAGACTTGCTCTGTGAGCCAGACCTTGATACCAAGTGTCTCTTGTTAGGATGTGGTGTTTAAATGTGCCATAATAGTAAAGGTCTTGAAAATAAGAGCTGAGGTTGGAAACACGTCTCAAGAGTGTAAGCAACTCACTAGCAGTCAAGTACTAGGGCCGATAGTGATAGGACAAGGAGAAATGGTTTTAAACTAAGAGAGGGGAGATTTTAGGTTAGATATTAGGAGGAAATTTTTCACCCAGAGGGTGGTGAGGCACTGGAACAGATTGCCTGGAGAAGTTGTAGATGCCCCATCCCTGGAGGCATTCAAGGCCAGGTTGGATGGGGCCCTGGGCGGCCTGATCTAGTGTATGGCAACCCTGTCCACAGCAGGGGGGTTGGAACTAGGTGGTCTTTAAGGTCCCTTCCAACCCAAACCATTCTATGATTCTATGAGTCTATACTGGACACTGAAAAGTATCCTTAAGAGCTGGGAGAAGCAGCTTTAGGGATAACAAAGAAGGAGCAGTGAAGCAAGAAAATGTTGCTGAGCAATAGCATAAGGCACATGATACAGCCTGTGAAAGAACACCCTTAAACATCAGGCAGCGCATTGATGAGGGAATGGAAGTGCCTGGAAGCTCAAATGTCTTAAGACATTCTTAAGAAACAAGACATCACATGTGGGTGGGAGGTGTGGGAAATTCTGCTTAGACTGTCTAGAGCTGCTTGGTGGGATGGGCTGTCTACTCTCTCTGCCTGCTTCTAGGGTCCTGGGTCTTCTTCTATCTGCCTGCCCACCCCAAGAACCCTGACTCTTTGAGGACCATTTTGACCTGACAGCTAACCATTTGGGACTGTGTACAATAGCATGATGGTACATCTGCATTTGTGTTGTTTCTCACAGATTCTGCTCTGTAATGCTTTAACCCCTTAACAGAACAGTACTGCATAGAAACTTCATTTTGCTAGTTGCTATTAACTGCGATTTGGGACTGAACATTAAGTTTGTGCAAAGGAAATCACAATGGTGGTGGTTTGTGTACAGTACTGTTCAATGCACTACGCGTACTGTACATTTTCTCCTTTTGCTTTAACAAACCCTGAGGGTGTGTCTTTGCCCCTATGAAAGTGGGAATCCTAAGAGCTTGGTTCTAACTCATCCCATCTATGCCATCAGCTCAGCAAGCCCTGAACATTTGGTTAGGAGTCTGAAAAAGATCAGCATTGACAAGAAAGACAATACTACTAAACATATTTACCCAAAGCTTACCTAATTTTCAGTAAGGCTGCCTGGGTTTTGTTCTTTTGTCTTCACTCCCTTTTGACACTGTGTAGGTAAATGCAAGACCTATTTGTATATGATATTAGTCTACTTTAGATGCCTGTGTATGATTATTTGGAACCCAAATTGAAAATGATTTGATTCATCTTTTCTGGGCATGCTACTCACATTTTTGATTCATTTTTAATGTTGTGAAGGATCATTGTTCATTTTTACTTGATTCTTTTGGTGTGTTCTGTTCCACTTGTGCCGCTACCCAGCAGCATCTAATTAAAAACAATGCTTGCGTAGGAAAGTATCTCTGATCCCTCTAAAAGGAATTCTGTTCTGAGACACCAGACAATTTTAGAACCACAAGTTTTTATGCAAAATGAGATTTGAAAATAAGTCATTTGTACAAATGAGACAAAACCTTCAAGTCTGAGGAATCAGTTTCATAAGAAAGTTATTTAAAATAAATTGTTCTAAAACTTGTACAAGAGTGGAAACAGTTCGGATGGCTGCAATGCAAATAATTAAGATTACTATCTGATTATTTCTTCAGTGGCTATGAACAGTGGGCATTTTTCCAGGTGGACAATGTAGCAGATTTGGCATGTCTCTATTAAAAGGAAGTAATGAATAAATCCAAATAGCAGTTGTGGTAGAAGTCTAAAGAGTGGGAAGGATAAGTTTATTAATAGTTGCAGTTCACAGTTAAAAAACTTTGTAAATTGGACAAAGGATTTACTTTGCAATAATTTTCTATGTGCTAACAGTGATCATCTCTGTTCGTATTAAAAAAGAAAAAAAAGCCAAAAGGAACTGCAAAGTTATTACACATCTTTTTGTCAGTAACAGGTTATATTATTTTATTAGAAACAAAGACTTTACCTTCCTTAGGCTCCTGTCTGGTTAAGATTTAGATCAGACAGATGAGTAATCCTGATTCTTGGTAGTCTTGGTGTTGTGATTATAAAGGCATAACTAAGTGCTCCACCATTCAAGATTAGACAAGAAAATGAGTTATGTAGATCTTCTAGTTCTATCATATGTCATTTCAAAAGGGAATCTCTGCTAATGAAAGGCATGTGTAAATAATGAAGGTTATTTTTTGCTTTAAGAAGTTAACATGAAATTGGTGTCATATATAATATGCTTTTTATCTAATTGTTTTGAATTGCATTCAGCCATTCTCATGCTATGTGGCTTGTTGGCAGAGAGCTTAAGCAATGTGGTAAAACAATCATGTTCAATACCTAGGTACCAAAATTGGAGAAGTGCAGTCCAAATTTCTTATGTTCAAGGATGGAAAAAGTGCATGGCATTATATACTAGGGTGTCTTCTAGTAAGATTGTGGTTTGGCTTCTAATTTCTCTCTTTGGCCCAGTCTTCTGTTTTGAAGATTTTATTTAAAAATAGTTTTTACTATATTTTAATTAGATTGTTTAAAGATGGTTTTGGTTTGTACTTGAACTGTTAGGTGGGCTTGGTTTATAATTTTGTATTTTAGTTTCTCAGTATTCATTTTAGCTTGCGTACTATTAAGAACACCAGTTTCCAGCAGCCAGGCCAAGTTTCCAGAAGTGTTCAATAGTTTCATGTGACACAATTTTTGGGTGACCTATCTGAGATACTTTGTTCTCAGAAACATTTAGGACCCTTAGCTGCTATTGAAACCAAGTGTTCAGGAAGTGTGTCAGACACAAGTGTGTCAACTCACTCTGCATGTCAGAGGGGTTCCTTTAATGTGTTGCTAAACATGAACCTACCCCAAGTCCTGCTTCTGACTATGTGAAATTGATTCCAAAATCATGATAATATTTGACTACTTATGCAGCTCCTAAGGGTTTGGTCATATGTCAATAGATCATCTCAGCCAATACAGAAGACTCCTCATTTGTTTCTTCCTCATTCTTTGATGTTTTCTTTCATGTGTGCACACACTCACACCTGCATGTGTATCTATGAGAGATCAGTAGACACTAGACTATTAACTGTTACTTAGATTACGGAACAGTCGCTTGCTTTTAAAATTCATTGCCAGTAGAAGTAAGGAATGTGCCAACATTGGGGACTTTTAAATCTAAATTTAGCAGCTACTTATTTCATTCACCATTTTAAAAATATTTGTTTTGGGTCTAGCCTGTGGCTTGGCAGTTGTACATGGCATGCTTCAGTGTGAGGAAATAAAATTTCAGAAAGACTAAAATTTACTGGATCCCCAGAATTCAGTTTGAGAACTGAACTTGGGTTCTAATTTAGGATCCCCAGCTTGCTCTTTTCTTGGATTGCATTGAACCCATACAAGCCTGGGGTCTGGGGACAGCCCTAGAACGTGGGTTCCCTAGGGAGAACCTTTCTCCTCTGAAGTGAGCAATGCATTTTCAGAGTGTACTAATCTTCGCCTGTGGCCATTTTTCTTAATAGCACATTGAATATGTAGCTTCCTCTTGGGTAACTTGGATTGAATATGCAAAAGCTGGGGGGCGGGGGAGCAGGGGAGAAGAGAAAGGTGGAAACTACCTTTCAGCTTGTTCAGAAACAACTGAATTTTCATACAACAACCAACCAACCTTCTTTATTGTGAGCAGCTGCTGTGTTAGGAAAAGTGACGTGGAAAAGGGGCACTGTAAAACTAAATATGGAAGCTATGTAAATAAGCTATTAGAGGACACACAATAATGACCACAAAAAGGCAAGATATTTAATAGTTAATGTTTTTGAGTAACACTCAAACAGCAGTACTAAGCCTCCTGCCTATTTCTTTACATATACTTAATGCTATAAATAGCAATATGTAAGGCGTTATAAATGTATTTAACTTTGAAGCCAGGTAACATGCAACATACAGAACTATTATTACTATTAAATATTGAAATTTTAAAATACCCTAACTGGCATAAGTTCTGTTCTTCTCCCACTGACTTGCCTTTTAATCTCTTTCTCTCCTAGCCTTTTAGAAGTCAGTTCAATATACTGGGTTATATGCCCTGTCTGAGGCTTTCCTGAGCAGTTGCAAGAGGGTGGTGTGATAGCTCTTTGAATGCTGTCATCAGTCCCTAGTACTGATTTAGCTGTCTAGTGAAGATAAGTTAGTGGTCATAGGTGAATAACACAGTGGTGTCCCTATGTCATGGCGGAAGCCAAAATAGGCTGATAAATAGTGGCAATTTTCAGAGTTTCAAAATGGGCAGCTTTTGTAATGTTTAGCACGTGTTCTGTGGTCGGCTACATCCACATCAGAGTGAATCTTTGGCTAGAAGGAAACACATGCTTGTTTTCATTAGGCTTTGAAATGGTTTATTCCCAGCATGCTGTCCGGTTTTAATACAATGAAAAAGTAGTAGTCAGCTCTCCTGGGACACACTGATCTCTTAGGTGAAAACAGGACATCTGGAGGGAAAATGTCTGAGCAAGGGGCAGGTGCTATTGAGCTGATGCAGCAGGATTTTACTAGTCGATAGTAGCCTTGACATACTTCCCTCCTGGGCTGTTGGGTTACAGCCTTGCTGCCGGATACCACCAGATAACATCACTCTTGGCTCTAGCTGGAGATAAGAGGAAGAAGTCTGTCTGATAAAATCCAGGAGGAACTAGGTGCATGAAGGGGAGGGGAAGATACGATCCACCAGGTTACGTTAACAACAAACCTTTAAAAAAAATTATCTTTATGGAGGAAAGCATGATTATAACTTTCTTAAATTCATGGTCTGTGAATCTATAATATTCAAAGGCATGGAATTAATTGCTTGATATTTTTCACTGAGGACATGTTCATGTACTCCTTGAATTATTATTATTATTTTTCTTTAAAAACCCCCACTCTTTAATAGCTGTGGTTTTCTAAAGAGATTCATATTGAAAATTGAATTGACAGGTCTTCATTCTCTTCCTGAAGTCATCACCCATATTCCAGAGGGAATTTCTACAGTTTGGCCAAACATTAGACATTAAATATTTAATGCAGAAGAGAAGCAATTCAGAAATACTTGGAAACAGTCTTGGACCTTATAGCAATTATGATCTCCCTGAGCTACCCTTAAACAAAGAGCTTTGTTCTTTTAAAGCAATTACCAGAAGTTTTTAAAAAAACAAAACCAAGAGAAAAAACAATGCAACACACAGAGCAAACCTTCTAATGCCAGTAAACTTTAAAAAGGCACACTTTTCTCCAGAAAGTGGTATCTGTTGTAGGCACTATACGAATAGCTGGTTGTTCTACATGTGATTCACATTAAAAAAGAAATAGCCCTTACTCAAGCAGTTTTTGTGAACTTACAAAAAATAGTTTTCTCTCACGTTTGCAGTAACACAGGAAAAATAAAATGTGAGCATCATTTGTTTGCTCTGAAATAACAAACATCTCAGGTGTTTTCATTGTCCACTGAATGCATATCTTGTACCTTGTTTAAATGCTGTGACTTGAACAATGGTTGTTATGTCCACATATGCAAAAAGCTGAAATAGTTTTCCAGGCAAGGACAGTTTAGATCTTCTTTCTTACTTTCTGTTGCTCCGATTCCGTATGTTATAGACTAAATTTTTGAGCCTCTAGCTTTTTAGGGCTTGACAACATTGACCAGAATAAACGTACTTTAGTCTCAAGTCTTTCTTTAAATGCCAATAACTTTCAAAGATAGATAAGCACTAAGACATATGATTAACTTCCTACAAGTTTCTTTACACTCCAGAGTTAACACAGAAGGGATTCTCTGCTGAGTTGCTGCAATTTAGTAGGACATCGATGATAAGACAGTTGCAGGCAGTATGTTTAGTTAGTTGGTGTAATTATCCCATGAATCTGAATAGTAGTCTAGTGTACTCCTGAGGAAGGGAAATTCATATAATGTGTTTCCTCAAGCTGAGACAAGCATCAGGCATCCTATTGAAGTATGAACTGTTTGACCATATGCAAACTTAGGCTCATAGGTCTATGACTGCAGATAAACTGTTTTATTGGGTCTCTCTGGGCTGGAGTTGATTTTCCCTGTAGCAGCCCTCAGAGTGCTGTGTTTTGTATTGGTGGCTCAAGGGGTGTTGATAACACCCCAGTGTTTTGGTTACTGCTGAGCAGTGCTAGCACAGCACCAAGGCTGGTTCTCCATCATTTCCCCTCAGCAGACTGGCGTGGGGAAGGTCTTGGGAGGGGACACAGCCAAGACCGCTGACCCAAACGGACCAAAGGGATATTCCATACCATATGACGTATGCTCAGAAATAAAAGCAAGGAGAACGGAGCGGGAAGGGAGGGCATTTGTTACTTCCGTTTGTCCTCCGGGAACCACAACACGTATGAAAACCCTGCTTCCCGGGAAGCGGCCAAACATTGCCTGCTGATGGGAAGTAGAGAATGAATATTTTGTTCTTTTGCTTCTGCGCACGCAGCTTTGCTTTGCTTCTATTAAACTGCCTTTGTTTTGACCCATGAGTTTTGTTTTCTTTTGTTCCATCTTATTTTCTCCCCTCCCCATCCTGCTGAGGAGGGGGGTGATAGAGTGGGCTTTGGTGGGCATCAGGCATCCAGCCAGGGTCAAGCCACCACAACTGGGTTATCACCTATTGCTCTACAGATATTTAAACTCATTTTCTCCTCAAGTAATAACCAATGCTCTTTCAGATGGACCATGGTCTTAATTTCTGAATGATGCAAACGCCGCTGGATATTTTTTAAAGCATTGATCTTCTTTGCATGTTAAAACTTCTAGTGCTCATATTCTGACAGCACATATCACCCTTTGGATGTGTCTTTGTTTCTCAGGAAGTTGTTTCTCATCACTTGTTTTGGCATCTTCTAGGAGAAATCTAGGAGTATCAAGTATCCCCTGCATCCAGTCATGAATACCATCTTTACCTATCTCTTAACACAGGAAGGAACATAAGTCCATGCCATTCTGTCAGCTCCATTCCCAGCTTTCTTCCCTTTGGAAGATTTTACCTGTCACTCAGAAACCCCATATTCCTTCTACCCTTGTTACACAAGGAAATCGGCACACAAGTTTGCTGGACCTTTAGAGTACAGGGCAAGCTTATACTTATTCACACTAGTGGTGAATCCAGGAGGCCAGGCCACATATAGGGCAGGAAGCTTATTGTGTGCAATATAGAACAAAAATAGAAACCTGGCCTGAAACATTTACAAGTTTAGAGTGTCACCAGACATTTAGAGAAATGGAAAGGTGGAAAGAAGGAGCACACAATAAGCCAGCCATGAGATGCTACTAATCACTCCAAACAGCAGTGATAGCAACACACATTTGCCCCTTTACAAAGTTTTGACAGTGTTGAGGGGAGAGACAACCTTTGGGAGGACTATCTTTTGGGAGAGACCTGGAAGGCAGTTAGTGAGTGTTTATAGGGGGTTCCCCTAACATGCAGTTGAAAGCTCTGAAAATTGGCTCCATGGACAGGTATCTACTTTTGGTACTTAATGAGACGAAGAAGGAATGGGCTGTAAATCTACCTAGGGTGAAATCACTGATGGCCAAAGCAGCAGAAAAGGATTGTGTCAGTGGAGAGAAGCAAAGGAAGAGCTGAAATAGTTAAAGCTAAGAAAGTGATCATTGCAGCTGTAGTCTGAATAGCCATCACATGAGGTTTTTCATTTGGTCAGGAAAGACAGAGCTGAAGAACGGGTCTCGAGTCAAGTACAGTTAAATCTCTACTTGAATTTGTGGATGTATTTGCAAGATCAGGACCTTAATGGTTTTTATGTGAAACAGATTGTTAGTCTTACTTAAATTACACATCTGATCACTGAAGATCCATTAGAAAATTAAAATTATTCTATTTGGCTTATGTTGATAGACTTAGGGTTATATATATATATTTAATTCAAACCTTTATGTTTCTAAAGTTATATTCTAGCAACATTTCCTACTGATATTGGGAAGTTAAAAGATCAACTTTACTTTTTGCGGGGGTGGGTGGGTTATTATTCAGGTTTACTAAATAGTCTTGTTCACTCTGTTTCCATGGTATGCAACTTGGGTTTTTTTAAATGTTTTGGATCATGTTTTTCTGTATAATCAAGCAAAGTTCATTATATGGAAGCATTAACTTTTACAGTGTTGACAGTGCAACTCTGAATTCACACCTTACATGACAACATTATCTTCCTATTATTATCATTCTCTCTTGTTTTCTCACCTGCTTAGCACTCCTTCTCATTCATTTGAAGATGAGTTAGCTCTCCTAAAATTAAAGTTAGATGTCAGGCATGCTGATAAGAGGTATGCAGAATCATACAGAGAATGGAAGAAGAAAAACAGAGACAGGAATGGGGAAGTATCAGGCATAAAATGAAGGACACTTTTTGAGACTATGCAATTGATTGTGGGGGAAACCCATCTTCTCCTTCACCATTATGATCTCTTGGACTGGAATTTGTAGAATGGCTTGGTGGACTAAATCTAAACAGACTTTGCTTTGTTGAGAGCAATAAAGAAAATTTGACTAGAGCAGTGACCTTTACTTCTGGGACAGACGTGACGCCCCCTTCTGGGGATTTAATAAAGGGAAACTGTATTGATTATGACATTTCCAGTCAGAACTCTCTGTAAGACGTTAACACTGACAGTTCACCTGAAAGTGGCTACCAAAGTATGATCTGCTTAAAATTGCCTCCAGGAGGACAGCAGTATTATTGTTGAACGCACCTCCCTGCATCAGAACCAAGGGCTCATCTTACCATTGCAAGGTAAATAGGAGACAGGCAGACTGTGAACTTTGAAAGTAATATGTATTCCTGAGAACTACCCTTTTTAGATGAGCCCTATGAAATACTGTGCTATGAATGTTGCAAAAAAGTGTGGTAACTTTATTGGAACATCCGAGCTACATCACAATTGCTCTCGCACTGTTTAAATATGGGATTATACAAGTTGTGTCTGAACCCAAAAAGCAGAGAGTCAATCCAAATTAAGAAAACAGCAACAAATAAAGAGTTTTCCAGCAAGCATTTCAGTGATATTCGCAGAAAACTTTTCCCAGACATGCTGGTTTATAAATCACTGCTGTGAAGGAGCAATAGTAACTTCCAACAGCATGTTGCTGGCGCAGCTTTAATATATTCTGATTTTGTAATGATATGTACAGTACATTGCATCTTTGTTTTGAAAACCCATTATGCCCACAGGGGAAGAGGGTTAGGATAAATGAAGAATGAGATATTAGTGATTTTGCCATTATACCTGTAAGTATGCTTTGAAACAAAGCACTTGAAACCTTGCATCACTTTCTTGTAATAAAAATAACATCTCTGCTTTAAACTTGACAAAAAAAAATGTGGCAAGCAAGTGCTCTCTTAAGTATCAAAACCTAACGTGTTCACATTTGTGATATATCTCAGTGCTCATGGCAAGAAATGTGGGACCAAGGCACTGCCCTATAAAAGCAATAGTTAGCTTTCTCAGGTAGAAGAGAATGGATTTCCTGAAGTGGGTGAGGTTAACAACTGGAAAGGTACTTGTTCTGGGTCTGACTTGGAATGGAGTTCATTTTCTTCATAGCAACGCATATGGTGCTATGTTTTGGATTTGTGACCAAAACAGTGTTGATAACACACCAGTGTTTTGGCTACTGCTGAGCATTACACAGCATCAAGGCTTTCCCTTTTTCCCACTCTTCTCCTCTAGGGAGCAGGCTGGGGTGGGAAAGAAGTTGGGAGGGAACACAGCTGGGACAGCTGATCCGAACTGACCAAAGGGCTGTTCCATCCCATATAACATCACACTCAGCAATAAAAACTGAGGGGAGGATGCTCCGGGGGAGCTAGCCATTGCTTTGAGACTGGCTGAGTGTTGGTCTGCTTGTGAGGGGTGATGAGTGCTTGCCTTTGCATATTTTTTTTTTTCTTTCTCTTTCCTTCACTTATTAAACTGTTGTTATCTCGTCCCATGAGTTTCCTTGCTTTTGCTGTTCCTATTCTTTCCTTCGGCCTGCTGGGTGGCTGAACTATTGTCTAAAAGCAGCTGTGCTACCTCTATGGTCTTAAATTTCCTGAGTGCAAACAGGAGCCTTCCAGGAGACCACACTACCCCTTGTAGCATTTTTGCCTTCATGCAAAAGATGAAATTAGTCAGGAGCATTGTATACCCTGAACTGTCAGTTACTGGACTGAATAAGACTTTCCAGGTCTGGGTAGGCTGTGTGTCTTCCTTTCAGAAATGTGTTGTAATAGACAGTTTCCTTACTGCCTTGCTAGCTCTCATTTACAAATTTAAACTTGCCCAAGTGCATTTAAGACACATTCTATTTATACAGGCTCTGAAGCCATCTTTGTAACGGGACTATCAGCACAAATTCCCAGGGTGGGTTGCTGCGTGCCCATCATGTGTTTTTAGTGGTCTCACTTTCCCACAGGCCTGAAGTGGGTGCAGCACTGTGCTTTGTTTTGCCACGTGTAAAATGTCAGCACAGTTCAGGATGTAGGCCATGGTCAGCTCTGTACTTGCTTCACATAACAGTCAGCATACTACTCAGCTTGTCTAATTGCCTAAGACAATTATCTCAAATAAACCAGGGAAGGCGATGTTATATGAATTATTATAAAAATCATAGACCACCTGTTAAGATTCTGATCTGCTGGATTACTTTCAAACTAAAGTCAATTAAACCTTTTTTTTTTTTTTTAATGTGGTGTTACTGGACCTGTCATTACAACTTTAACCTTGAATTTGTTAATATTTTATGGCTAAATTCTCAGCATTAGATTTGATTTATTTATGACTTTAACATCACATTGAATCACAGTTCTGTCATTTTTTGGACCACTGAACCTGGGGCTTCTGTTTCTGTTCTATTGCAAACTATACAGGCAATCCTCATTACACCACTGTTTTGGGTTTTTTTTTAATAAATTTTAACAGAGTCATTAAAAAAATGAACCACATTTATGGAAAAAGCCATCAAAGAGTTTGTATGTTATAAAGAAAGAGAAATATTACATGGTGCTGGCATGTTCCATACGTACTAATCTGACTCTTTAAAAAAAAATCACACAGGCACCAAAGTTTTTTATGTTTAAATTACTATGTCTCGTGAATACTAGAAATAATAAATTTTTTAATAATCTTTTCACTACCACATTTTGACCCAGCCATGGTGAGCTTTAATACTTTTTTTATATCTTAAAATCAGAAAATCAAACAAAAACCTTGTTTAAATTGCATTTTGTCACCAGGTCGCTATTCTGCAAAGCACATTAACTTACATTCTGCTTCATACCTGTCATCAGAGCACTTATCCTTTGTCTGTTAACTCAGTTCTAGTCACAAGCTTTTTGGTAGATTATCAGTACAAGAGTTTTCCAGATAGAGCGCAACAGCCTTGTTTTTCACATTATGAACATAATCCTTGAAAACAATTACTTGGATATGGAACTGAATGAACGGATTCTGTATGGAAGGAAAAACAAATGTAATAATAATAATA
>NW_010313397.1:0-4106 GCF_000700745.2 Antrostomus carolinensis
GCTCTCCTGAAGTCACCGCTCTCCTGAAGCCGGTGGTTTCACCATGGCACGTGTCCACTCCCTCGTCCTTGAAAGACCGGACAGGGGTGGTCTCTGGAGGGAAGCAGTGCCAGGGGCTGCCACGTTCCTGGGAAAGCTGGAAACGGAGCTCCCAGTTTAAGTGCTGTTTCCTGCCAGCTTTTCCCAGTAAAGCAAGGACACGTTTTTCCAATCAAAGGGGCTCCCAGTGACCCCCTCCAGAGTGGGGAGACATGGTGGGGGGTGACGGGGCTCTGGGCAGTGGCCTCCAGGACCCTCCATCCCCAAGCCCCCAGCTCTGTTTGAAGCACACATGATGTCTCCAGAAAGGTTTTCCAGGGAAAAGCTGGATCCCACATTTCCATCCTGGCAGGTGCTGCGGGCACCCCCCTCCCCGCTGCATCCCCTGGGAGGGCAGGGAAGGGGCCCATCCCCGAAACTGCCCCGGGACGGGGGAGTTCCCAAAACCGCCGCTCCACCGGCCGGCGGATCCAGCAGCACCTGCAGGAGCCCAGGGCACCAGCGAGGGACAGAGGCTGGAAGTGTCACTGCCAAGGGACGAATGGGGTCGGGGAGGGTGACAGCAGCACACTCCCTTTCTCACGTTCTGGCTGCAAAACTGAGCCCAGGGCACCAGCGAGGGACAGAGGCTGGAAGTGTCACTGCCAAGGGACGAATGGGGTCGGGGAGGGTGACAGCAGCACACTCCCTTTCTCACGTTCTGGCTGCAAAACTGGGTCAAGGAGGGAAATTTGGGGTTGCCTTGAAAGAAAGCTCAGACCTCTTTGCCATGGAGAAGGTCCTTCACCCCGACCCCCAGGCGCTGCGTCCCAACCCCACCCGGCACCCACAGCCAATGGGATTTTAATGATTTTAATTTAATTAAGAGCTTCTACACCACAAGGGCTGTTTCGAACCTGTCAGGCCACGAGTGCATCCTTGGCCACGTCACTGGTCCCGCTCCGGTTTCTTGCTGATGGAGAGATGTCAGCCCTGGGTCCCACACCCACACGGACACCCAACGGGCTCCTCTCACACTGCCCCCCCAGCACTGGGAGTGGGGCAGGGGACTGGGGCGGGTGTGGGGCAGCCAGGCCCTTACTCCCCACAACCCTCCCCTCTGCCGGGAAAGGAAACCCGGGTGTTTCCTCTTGTGCAACGCTGCAGGGAGGGAAGCGAGAGGAGCGGCTGGCGGGGCCCCGTTTGCACAAGAGTGACAAGAGGGTGACACTGTCACGCCAGCCACCCCCCGGCTGGGCCACCGCTCTGGGGCGTGGGGCAGCACCCGGTGCAGGGCTGGGCGGGCAGTACCAGTCCTGCTGCAAACACTGGGAATGCTGCAAGCACTGGGAATGCTGGAAGTACTGGGAATGCTGCAAGCACCAGGAATGTTGGGAGAACTGGGAATGCTGGTAGCACTGGGAATGCTGGAAGTACTGGGAATGCTGGAAGCACTGGGAATGCTGCAAGAACCGGGAATGCTGGAAGCACTGGGAATGCTGGAAGTACTGGGAATGCTGCAAGCACCAGGAATGCTGGGAGAACTGGGAATGCTGGTAGCACTGGGAACGCTGCAAGAACTGGGAACGCTGGAAGTACTGGGAAAGCTGCAAGAACCATCAGCATTTCAAGACCCTCTCGAGCGGGGCTCCGGCCATTTTCGGGAGGAGCAGAGCCAGGGAATACAGAGCAGGGATGACCCAACCCAGTATCTCTGCCCCGGGTCAGTGACACCTGCCTGAGGAGCTTCCCTTCCCTCTGCAGCACCCAAAGGTCCCCAGACACCCATGCAAGGTCTTCTCCTGTGGCTTGATAAGCCATGGCAGCCCTGCTCCGGGGAATTCCTGTGGGACTCTGGGAATCCTGTTGGCAAGGAGTGTTGCCAGCCCTTGGGGGGAGTGGGACCCAGGGGAGCCCCATGAGTCCTGACTCTCACAAGGAGATGTGACACCAGAGCCGAGCCACCGACAGCTCCACACCAGGGTGACCACCCAACCGGGGCTCACGTCAACTAAAACACCTCTCCAGGTGTGTGACCACAGGCTCCAGACAGGGACAGAAGAGCCCAAACATGCCCAGGGGGACCCAGGACAGAGTGACAGAGGCTTTCTGAGCCCCCAGAAACACTTTTCCCTTTCACGTGCCCATGGTCACCCCCTGCCAAGTCCCCCCCAAATTACACTCTCAGTCTCCTCTGAATTCAGCAGCAAAGGGACGAGCTCTGCCCAGGAGCTGCACGGAACCTTCCCGCTTCTCCTTTCATTTCCAAAAGGAAATGAGTGTTGATTAAAGAATCCAGAGCTATTGCAAATTATTTGGAGAGACTGACTAAGTCACAGTGCAAATCCTCTTAGTAATGCTCCCTCATTTCTCCTTAATTCCTTTCTATAAATGGAGAGCTGGGATGGACCATACCTCCGGAAAACTGCTCGCAACCAAGCCCTGCAGACGCAGGAGCTCCGGGGGAAGCGAGCAGGGAGACCTGACTACAACAAGCCTGGGGAAAAAAAATAATCCATGAGCTTAATTAAAATGTAAATCCCAGCACAGCAAATCTCTGCTCCGGCCCTGGAGGTGTGCAGGACTCGGGGGTGCAGGTGAGGCTTCCAGAGGGCACAGGTCCCTTTTTAAACACCACTCACCAGCAGCAGCAAAAAGCAAATCACAGCCTCGCCGCGGCTCAGGAAAGGTCAAATCCTGGGCAAATCCCAAAGCAAAGCCAGACGGATAACGCTGAGGGTGCTCAGCACCCCACTGGGGACTGGGGAGAGCTCCTGGGGACAGCTGGGGTGGCTGTGGTCACCCCTTTGCCAGGCACCCCAGGCCTTTGGGAAGGGAACAAGCCCAGCTCTGTGCCCACCAGCACCAGTGGAAAGGTCCCATCCGCGCACAGATGTGTGTCCACGTAGAGAAGAAGAGGATGCTCAGCACCAACCAGTCTTCCCGCTCGGTCCTGAACGCTTCTGTTGAGCAGGGAGCGAGAGGAGACGTTAAAGGATCGTCCCAGCATTTAATCCGAGCGCTTCAGCTGCATCTGCTGCTGGCTCCATGAGTTCAGGAAGAGAGCGCTCCTCTCCCAGCCCCCAACACACCGGGGTTGCCCCAGGGATGAAGCACCTCAACCCGGGCTGGGTGAGCATCTCCCTGAAGGTGCCACCACTCTTCTCGCCTCCTGCTCCCACCAGATGAGAAATAATCCCCAAAATGACACAAATCTCAGTTTTCCCTTTGCTTGGGCCATAAAAACCGTGACATTTCCCCTGAAGGAATGTTGGTCTCCAGTGTTGGACCCCAAAAACCTCACTACATCCACCAGGGTTTGCTCCCAGTGGCGATGGCTCAAGGTGAACCTCTCTAGGAGGAGATGCCAACACCACCGGCTTAGATGTCAGCAGAAGGACCAAGGTGTACCAGAGACAGCCCTGAATCCCAAGGGACACCAGCATGGGGGCCTCGTGGGGGTGCTTGGGGACATCTTGCCCCACACCCTGCCCTGCTGCCCCCCCCGGTCACCCCATGGCACACAGGCACTCCAAACCAGAGTCACTAGGCAGATGCCCGTGGGCTCCACAAGCCACGTTGGAAGCTGAAGGCATTGCTATGAGGCTCTTCTTGGCAGAGACCTGCCCCGGTATCGCCACCTCTGGGTCTGCTCTCCCAAAGCTGGGAGGATGGTGACTTCAGATGGATGTCGTGCTTGGTCTACCCACCATCAGCACTCTCCAGCACATGGCGAAGCCCAATGTGAGCGTTATGGAGAAGCTTTTCAGCACACGTGGTACTTCCAGAGGAGAAAACACCTGGGCCACATCAGGAAGGCCTGTGATGTTCAGAGGTCTCCAGCCCACAAGGAAACACAAGAAGGTGGCAGCTGCCATCCACCTTCCATCAAGGCTGTTGCCTCTTGAGCTGTAGTACCATGGTCATGGTAGAAAAATGAAAATAAGTTGAAGGATCCACATTTTGAGTGTCTCTGAGCAGATCACCCCACTACCTCCCAGCTCCTCCCAAGGGCAGCAGGGTGGCAACAAAGCAGAGGTTGGGATCCATAGGGTGATGTGTGCATGAGCTGCACGTGCAAGGACTGA
>NW_010313397.1:4161-4896 GCF_000700745.2 Antrostomus carolinensis
GCCTCCTCCAGCAGAAATAATGAGCTCAACACCATCAGGAGAGCTGGGGCAGGATGAGACAGCACAACCTGATTGCTCCTCCACCTTCGAGGCAAGCAAAGGGAAAGAATGAAGACAACCACCCAACCAACTTGTGGTAGGTCCCAAGGACTTGAGTGAGACGTGTGACACCAGGAGGGCAGAGCCATGCTGGTCACCAGCAGCTGGAAGGGTTTGGTTCCACCAACACCAGAGACGAGAGCTTGCCATGTTGAACACGTCGCTGCCCACCATCAGTGGACCAGCACCCAAAGAGTTGGACCACTGGATTTCTCCAGTGGCATCAACAATTTATGCAGATTAATTACTTGGACGCTTGTTTTTCAAATCCAGTTTAGAGAATATGGACCTTTCCAATACACAGATAAAGCTCTGGGAAAAAAAAGGACAGCAAGAAAACCCATTTTGGGGAGAAGAGCTGGCAAAAAGTCAAGCTACAGAAGAAGCCAAACTTCACCAATGACTGTCGGGGAAGGTGACACTATAAAGCTCAGAGCCCCTTGAAGCCTCCAGCTGAAATAAGAGTCAGAGACTGCAGGAGAGCTTGGGGAGCACTTTGGTCACCTCCAGCACCATGAAGGACCAGCACAGGCCCTGGCTCCCGCTGCCGGACACTTCAGACCCAGTGCAACTGGAGACCCCGCGGCACAACCAGACCCCGCGGCACAACCAGATCCCAAGGCACAACCAGACCCC
>NW_010313397.1:4930-5913 GCF_000700745.2 Antrostomus carolinensis
GCACAACCAGACCCCACGGCACAACCAGACCCCGCGGCACAACCAGACCACACCACGAGGAGCTGGATCCAAGAAGAGGCAGAAAACCATGAGGTTCCTCAGGACCCCCGCACCCCACCACAGCTGCTCCCTATAAAAAACTCATGACTCTTCTCGCTTAATCACCGCCACGGGCACCCCATCACTCGTGCCCCGTGCTGACCACAGCTGGAGCCTCTGCTGTGAGGTGCCCCGTCAGCCAGACTTTTAATTGCAAGTGGGGATTTTATGCACAGATCATCTCTTCCAGCAGCGGTGATGTCTATCTGGGGAGGGAGGATGGTTGTGTTTTCCAGGGTTGGTGGTTCAGGAAGATCCTCTACTGCCTTCAAATATTCCTGAAATTTTCCCAGTGCTCTCGACTGCAGTCTTCTGCTTCCCAGCAAATGCAAGTATTTGGGCATTTTTTTGGAACAGGAGGAAATCAAGGAGCAAGACTGGAGGATGCGGGGAGCAACGGCGGGAGCTCATCTCTGGGCGTGCATTTCGGTGATCAGTCACCCCAGGATCAACCTTCCTTGGGAAGTTTTATCCCGGTGGGGACACCCAGGGTGTGTATCTCCCTAGCAGGATGCTCCCAAATTCTGTGGAGCCGGGATGCCCTGAGGATGTAGAGCCTGGTTTGGTGGAAATCCTTCCTCACAAATCCCTCCTCACCCGTTATCCCTCCGGGAGCTCCGGATCCCGCAACGGAGCTGAGAACAGCCGGGACCGTACGGAGCCCACGCTGCACCCAGGGAACCTTCACCCGGCTCCGCCGGAGACTGGTGAGAAGCCAAATCCCTCTTCCCAGGTGAGCAGCGCAGGGGAGGAACGTGCCTCCCTGCAGGAACGGACCCTAAAAACCCATTTTTCACCCCAAACTTGTTTCCATCCCTAATGTCCCGGTGAGGGGCTGCTCCCACGGGCTGAAGGGGCTGTGACAGCAACAGCATGCGTGGGGA
>NW_010313398.1:0-90713 GCF_000700745.2 Antrostomus carolinensis
ATGTCCCCTCATGACAACAGACCTTTACGAAATAGGTGGAGAAGGTGACGCACCTGCATGGCCTTGCAGGGCCCAAGAGCTGGTCTGGGGAGAGGTTAAACTTAAACCCAAAAATTTGGACTGAAAGGAGCTAGTGAGGGCTGTGCTCTGGTGGGTCCCCTCAGTTATGAAAAGATTGAAGAAGGCATGGGAAATAATATTAACTTTAAGATCAGTTCTGGGTTGTTTTTTTTTTTCCTTCCAGAGAACAATGCGTGCCTTATCTCCCTCTGAATAAATAAATCATAATTGCCCGACAGTTACCCGTTACAATAAACTTGACCAGATCTTCCAACAATTAGTTACGCGTTCTCTCTGCTCTGGTAAAAGTCTTGTTAAATGTGATGAATGTTAAATTAAGCTACCCTTGAACGTACTTTGCAAGACCTTTATTGGAAAAGTACAAGTATTTAAGCCTCTTCAGGAGACGAATCCATATGGAAGAGGATGGCTGGTAAAAGATATGACTAGAGAGACCACTAGATTTTCAGATACCAAATATTAATTGAATCATGCCTACTAATGGGGCTCGTGTTTTCCTGATATCCTGGTGCAGCTTTTTAAAAAAACCCCAAACTTAAATGTGTACCCTTTGACTTCAGGAGCTGGGCACTGACTCCAGCAGCAGCTTTGCTGCAGAGGACTGTCAGCTTGGCCCTTTCCACTGGCATCTTCTTCTGCCTAAAATGCTGTCTGGGGGTATCACACCTCAGGTACTGCAGTGCTCTCTTAGGGAGCCGCTGCAGCAGCACCTGGACCCCAGCTGAGAAGGTCCTTCCCATTAGGCCAGGCTGGGGGTAAGCACGTGCTGCCCATCAGCCCTCAAGAGACAACAGTTGGTACTTTAGTTGGAAGAGAGAGGCTTGCTCCTGCTTCTTTAGCAGAGATGGGAGGAAAGGAGCATTGAAGTCTCCTGACTCCAGCTCCCTATCCATCAGATACTGGTGCTGCATACAAGAGCCCTGGGCTAGCTTTGCAATTAGGAACATCCATGGAAGCTGCTCCCAAAGAGAAGATGTTGCAAGAGCAGAGCAGAAGATTGAGCACTAGCATGCAAACAGCCCCAAGAGCTGGCCCAAGGAGATATCCTTCTAGCTAGGAACCAGGGTAGACCTTACGACATTTGAGGACCTTTAATTGGGTTATCTAACTGATCAGTACCTTTCTTTGTTGTTCCCTGGAAAGGGCTGAATTCCCCCTTGGAATCTCCCCATTTGTATGTTCCTGTGCTATTGACCCGGCTGTACCTGTGTGATGGGTCCTGGGCTGGGAGCTCTGGTCCTCCCTTGAGCAAAACAAGCAGGAGTTGCAGTGAGGACCATGTCTGCAGGTGCTGTGAATCAGGATCAGGCACTGGAGTGGGCAGAGTGATTTCTGTTCATGTTGGTGTGGAGCAGGGCACTGAGAGCTTCGCCTGAGCTGGGCAAGGCTCCTGGGCCACCTCCACGCCAGGACAGAGCACAAGGAAATTCCTTGCACATTTTCCAGCTACAACCATTGCACAGTGATGGATGTCTTGGTGCAGCCCAGGTCTGGACATTTCTGGCACTGTGTCATCTCCTCCAGTCCGTGCTACTGGAGAGCTGGTGTGAGGCTCCACGGCTGTGGAAAAGCAGGTAGGGAATTTCACAGTGGAGGTTCATGGCTTAGAACAAGAAGGGAGCTAAATGTTAGAGCAGCAGCCTAGAGGTTTCACATGCAGCCTTTAACTTCTATAGATCTTTTAACATGTAGAGTCATGTATTTAAAGTGGATTTCTGAATTAATTTAAGGTTGTTTGGGACTCTCTCCCTAAAGTAAAAACACACGAGAGCCACGCTTTCTTGTGGAAATGAGCATAAATATGGATCTGTTTCTGTAGTGGTTTAACATGCAGCTGATCTTACCCCAGAACATGTCTGTTGTAGGATGCATCGTATAAATATATATTGAGTCACATTTTAGATACTGATCATGTCCTCCATAGATAATAATACCAGTTTGGGGTTATTACAGGTTCTGTGATGTAGCTGTTTCATATTTGACTTTTAAAAATCTGTTCCACTTACTTGTAGACCACACAAGCTCTATGGAGGACACCTGGTATCTATTAGATTGTTTCAGTCCGTGGAACAAAGCTAATCTGATATGACTAGTGAAGTTGGGAGTTTTGCCATTGATTTCAATGGCAGCAGGATGGAACTGGAAGGCTGAACTGTAAAAACACAGCTCCATATGATTTTATTCACATCTAGCCTGTCAGGAATAAAATCCCACCAGCCAGAGGTCAGAGGAGTTACACTATGCTAAGGTGCCTGCACGCAAGATTGCAAGCAGAGACAAACCGCATGTGGCTTTGCCAAATTTCACCTGAGGTTTAATTTAAAAACAAGCATCAGCTTAGCCTGAGCTATAACAATAGATTAGTGGCCTGAATATTACTGCAGATAGGAGAAATCTTGGCAAAGATAACAGGCAGGTAGCAGTGCCAGCAGAAAACAGAACATTCCTCTTTGCCTCGCATATCGTACGTTTCTGAGCATCCAGGGAAAGGTAGGGTTGCAGTTAGCAGTGCCCAGCACCTGATCCTCCCACCCAAGGCCACTCCTGAGCACTGAGCCTGGTGGGAATGCTGAGCCCCTGTCAGCTGGCCGAGGTGCAGTGCTGTCGGTCTCAGGGCAGGGACAAGCTCTAACTTCCCAGGGAGGTTAATTGCACAGATGAGAGATTATTCCTCAAACGAGCGAAGCCCAGGGTGCTAGAGAAAGCTTCAGGATTCTGCAGATCCCCTTTAATCCACTAACTCTTGACCACTGCCTGAAATTCCTGGGTGCTCCCCTCTCCACCCCCCAAATCCATCCTGGAATCGGTTTTGAAGGCAGTGTCCTACATGGAGAGCTGGTTTAGAGTGATTTAACTCTGCTGGTTTCACCGCTGTGCGACAAGGTGGATGTAGACAGCACGGGCTCCCATCCCTCCTGTGCTGCTTTATCCCCTTTTAGCTCCAGAGAAGTCCCTGTGGTGGTGATGCTGAGTGAAGAGGAGAATACAGCCCCCAACCCATGCTTCTGCCTTTCCAGAAGGTTTATACCTCTGCTGTGGTTTTTTGTTCTTAGATACACATTACTCAGTCAGTGGGTTTCACTACCCTGAGCTTGAAAAGTTACTTGAAAGCTTTATTTAAAATTACAGACACTTGTCACGCTTTAAGCTTTTCTGTATATCCAAGAAAATATTAAAAATGATTTATGAAAACATGTACATGACTGAACACAAATGACATCATTATTGTTATTATGATGTATTAGGAGCAAAATCCTGTTTTGGGTTTTTTAAAGGACTCCTTTATTTTGGGTTCTTCCTAAATCCACTCTTACAGCAGTAGTGATTCTGAGAATTGAACTTATCATTTTCGTATATCTGGCAAAATCATCCTTGAAATCACTTGGAGTTTTGTGTGTATGAAACTGAAAGTAACTCAGGGCTTCAGGATCTGTTTCCAAGCAATTCGAAAGACTCTTAGAGGTTTATTTAATTTGGACGGAGTGCACTTGTGGGGAGATTTCAAGCACTAAATATAAATACGACTCTTCCCCATGCATAGAATGAAAGAAGATGAACTTGGAGACAATTTCTTGGGTCATCTGGCCCAACCCTTTGCATGACACAGAATAAAAGTTGCACTAACCCAGCCCTGAGGTTTTCTGTTCTTATCTTACGCATCTGTACTGCTGGTGCTTTAATTATCTCAATAGTCAGCTACTGTGTTTGCCAGGAAAACAGTGATCAACTGTACCCCTGCAATGCTTTTTATGCTTCTGTTTCTGCAAAGATTCTTTGATTTAGAATAAGAACCAGGATAATATTCAGGTGTTAAATGGGTTTTCTATTCAGTTAAATAATAATAATAAAATACTGTTGTGTAGGAATCTCAGTAACTCTTTAATATGTAGTTAAATAATAGAATTAACTTTGTACTCATTTTTGTCAGTGTTAAAGCATGCATTGAATGAAATATTTTAGAATGATTTCTGAGTAAACCAAGACGAGTACTAGAATAGACGTGCATATCACATTTGTCAGAAATCATTCTTTGGAGCTCTATTTTGAGTAAGAGAATATCAAATTAATCCAATTTGATCTTGTGGAGGAGAAGTGAACTAATTACAGATTCACATGATTTATTATTTGCCACAGAGTTACTGGAATTATTACGTGACCACGTTAAATAGCCCTAGAAGGAAGAAAAATCTCTAAAGCCAGAGATCAGAGCTGCACCAATTTTCAGCAATCCACAGGTCCTGGGAGTACAAAGCCATCCCCAGAGCCAGCCTTAATTCAGAATAACTACAGCTCCTGCATTCCTGGCACACCACAACAAAAGGGAATAAATGGAGTCAGGTTTTGTCCGGTCCAGTCAGCCCGCGCTACTGTGCTGCGGGCTCAATGGTTTGCTTCACACGAATACAGGACTCAAGATGTGCCTGTTTTTTTTTCCTTTTCCTGCCACTCTGTCCCCTCCTTTTCTTTTAAAATGTATGTAGAAAGAAAAAGTCACTCCACAATTTTCAGGACCAGCCCCTCAAATTGCATCTTCTGGTGCCTCTTTGCCAATATTGCACGTTCTCAGCCATAAATATGTCCCAAGCACATTAGCGTTGCTGAGACCGAGGGACCTGCAATATTATTGAAAGGGACATTACAGGAGAAAAGCTCAAAACCTCGGGGCCTGATCCTGACCCCTTTGAACTTAACGGGAGCTGTTGCACAGGCTTCAGTGGGAGCAAGCTCGTGTGCTATATGTGCAGAAGCATCAAACTTAAAAGCAAGCTGTTTAAAAGGCTGCATTGTTTCTTGCTTGTACTGATAGTTTCTCATGTAAAGTTCTATATATTCTTTCACAATAAATACATGAAACAGTTAATCCAATGTTATATTGTTTAGTAATATTTTACTTGCAAATGACCATCATTTCTTCTCTGCTCTGTTTGTTCTTCTGAATGTCTGTTTTATATGCTGGAAATGGAAGAGCTATTCTGTTAATGTCCATTTCTTTCTGATGATAATCGTTCTTTCTGGCAAACGCTGTGGCTCGCAGCTAGTCTGTGTTTTCAATCAGTAAATATTGAACCACAATGGCAAGGAAGGTCTGAGCTATGATACGGCTAAAACAAACAAATAGAAACCAGCCCACTTTTTTTGGTTATATTTCTATTATTTTCTGGATAGACATCCCCTCCTCTAAGGTGGTTCTAAATTACTGACTATCTTGTCCCGGGGGGGGATGTAAACCAGACTTTTTTCTAATAATAGCTACAGTGGGGAGGACAGGAGCCTTGTGGGTTGGTGGCTAATGCCCTGCTGTCTGCATGCCCTGTGGGCAAGCTGGGTGACAGGGCTCCCCGGGGTGGCACCCACGTGGTTCCACATGGGTGTCGGGGTGGTGGCCCATGGGGTGACACCGGGCATCGTTTGGCATGGCACAGTGGAGCACAGGGCTGGCACCCACAGTATGAGTTTGCTATGGGTTTCTGGGGCTGGAGGGAAGCTGGTGCCCAAGGTCTGGAGTGAGCCAGTCCCCGCTGCGGGCTCAGTGTTGTGGTAATCCCCTTCTCCGGGCGATGCCCAATCGCAAAGACAACCACCGGGCCAAATCCCCAGCCCTCACCAAGGCAAACTGCCATTGACTTTAATGAGCGTTTGCAGGGAGATTTTGGATAAGTCAATGTGGACTTTTGTCTGCGTGAGGATGGAAGGATTTGGCCTACGGTCTTTTACAGTATGAGGTTAATCAACATGCGGGAAATTCCCACACCCTGTAAAGGGCCCTATTGTACCTCTGCTCGACAGAAATCTCTGCTAAATCACTGGGTCCTCTGCTAAAAAGCTGTGGGTATGATATGAACCAAAGTAACTCCAAGACAGTTAACAGGATCTTCCCAGGAATGGATAAAAAAAAAAATCCCACAAAAAAGAGCAGCAACCTGGATAATTCAATGGGAACCAGTGGTGGAAGTGCCCACTCCTGCCCTTGTTGACACCAGTGAGAGTTTCTCCATTGATGAAGCCCGTTCAGTGGGAGAGGAACTGGGCTCTATGGCAACATTTTAAATTATACTCAAAGGTCACTTAAATTATATAGTCACTTCAAAACCGCTCTCCAGAAATCTGAGTAATATTCAGTTATGCTGGGCACTTGCCTGGAAGTGTCAATTAGGATCTCTTTGGATACATTCACTTTTGAAAAAAGCCAGTTGGCATCAGCAGCTTGTTGTAGGAGCTGCTGCAGTCTAAGGTGTTAAAATGAAGCATTTGTTTTTGAAATGACCTATAAAGCCTGTCAGCATTTGCAATCCAACTTGCGAGCGGTTGTGCAAGGCAGACTGTTTGATGTCCAGGCAGATAGTTTGCCACCTTGGGCAGGATCCAAGTTTTTCAGGGAGCTGAAATTATCACCGGATGGTATAGAAATACTAGCGTTTGGCAACATGGAGTATTGATAGAGACACCACTCTATAAATAATCTATTCCTCCTTCGGTGGTATGAGATCCTGGAAATAATATTCCCTATTATGAATGAAAGGTGTCGAAGAATAGGTTAGAAAATGCGAACCCAGCCAAATGGCTCACCTGCCAACACAGGCACAGCTTGTCTTGTAAATAAGTTAGCTCTGCTTTCCGTGTCTGGTATTATATCTACAAGAAGCAATAAACAGAATAAGTAAAGCATTAATTCTCAGCCTTATCACTTAACGATCCATTATGCCTTCATATAATTTACTAATATTTATCTAGATGAACTAAATGTTACAGAAAATTTAAAGGTGGTAAACATGCTGTCTGCTGAATTATTCTGTGCGTGCTGGGGAAGTAGCTCATGGCAGAATTGAATTATTTAATATTATTTTCCAGTATCATGTAGACGAAGTATAAGCTTCATTTTTGGATTATGATTTGTATTATGAAATGCTTATCAAGTGTTTTCCAAAGATTAGTTTAGTTTTAATTAAATAAACCTTTCTCAGGAGAAAGCTCCCAACTACTCTTTGTACCCAGAGGCTACCGTACTTGTTGTTTTTAATTATTTTTCACTGTTACCCAAACTGCTTTGGGTACTCCTGCCCAATTAAATCAAAGACATGGGCTTCTTATACACAATATGTTTAATATTTAATTTTAATTAAATTAATTAAATTGTTTATTTAATTTTATGTGCATTATTGTGCACGGAGCAATGCAAAATTTATGATAGGAAGAATTTGTGGAAGCTTTCAACAAGCTAATTACTGAGGTAAAAAGAGACTTCTTTGCACTTTCTAGGGAATAGGCATTCGACCATCAGGAGATAACAAAACCAGAAGTTGTTTGGATAAAATAATAGGTGGTTGCACAGCATTAAGAATTATTTGTTTTACCTTACTTTATCTTGTAACCATTACTTGATCATATTGTAATAGACTTGACAACAGCCTTCTCCCCCAGTTGTCGCAGGCAGGTAATCAAGTATTTATCAGGGTAAAAAAAACTAAAGCTACAATATAAATGTATTGGGAACATTAAAAAATCAGCAACTCACGTGCCACAGACATTCATTTTTGGTCACACCCTGAGTCTCTTTTCTTCCAACAGACCCATTTATCTCCCAGGTAATCTTTCTGGGAGCCTGCTGGTTATTACAATGAGTAGCAAATAAAAAAACCTCATTTTTTTTACTAGGTGGGTGCAGATTATTTGTTGAGGTAGATTTTTTTTTTTTTCCCTTATGAAGATTTCTTTTTCATCTGGAATGAGCAGAACAATATTTTTTATGCTGTTTTAATCAGGTAGTGTATTGTTTTGAGAAGGTCACTGCTTCTCGCTATAGACAGAGGCAGAAAGCTATTTTGCATGACCTTGATGCATGTTATTTCTGCAGGAAGTTAATAAGCAAGAAAAACATAAAAATGCCTATTTGCAACAACATTGGGTTTTGTGATTTATATAAAGGTATCTCACGAGCCTCTGTTCTGTGCATGGATATATCCACGTGGAGCTACACCCAAAGCACACTCAACTCAGTGGGGGTCTTTCCATCAATTCTGGGGGGGTTGAAACAGGCTCTCCGGGGCTGATTTCTTAATACTCCAGGAGGCAAACCTACCGCTGTGCTCCGGCTGCATTCGTCAGGAATACAGCTCCAGGGAGGAGAGAGCAGGATCAGGCCCCCCGGGCCACTAGGCAGCTGGAAAGGGTCCTGGAAATGCAAACCAGGCTTCTGGCAAGAGCAGCCCTGGTCGCTCTTGCAGCCTTGCAGTTGCTGTGCTGTGTGCGGCTGTGAGCACGACCATCCCGGCTCAGTGAGATGCAGGTCCTTACGGGGGAAAAAATAAAGGGACTTTTTAAAGATTTTTTTAGTTTTTTTTTTTTTTTTTTGTTTTTTTTTTTTTTCTCCCATGGAAATGCAGAATTGTGTTTTATAAACTCAATATGTATACAAAGTCATGATGGGCATTTTCCCTTTCCCTGTTTAAGGGTTAAAAGTGAGTTCAGAGTGAAATATAACACATTACTTCTGTGAGTATTGTGGCAATTAAAACAAATATAAATAAATGTATTCATGGGAATTATTCATATAATAATTAACAACTCCTCAGCCCCAAGAGCAGAATGGCTAAAAACAATCTTTCTTGAATGTTAGAGATATTCACAGAGCAATAGTTTTATTTCAGCAGATTAAATAGTATCATAAAAGTAGCTGATGATGCAGTAAATTAAAAATCAGTCTGGGGTCGACTTTACAGCAGCTTTTTTTAGTCTAATACAATTACCCATTACTGGCTAAACATTAGTTTTAAATCAACAGCAGTTGTCTCAAAGAATTTTCTCTTAAAATTATTACTAGAAGAATTTTAAATGAGAGCAATATTACGGCATACACAAAGCCTGAAGAGATCTTAATACTGAAGGAACACGCATCATAAAGACTCATCTAGATATAATTTTTTCCCTGCAGTCTCTATTCCTGTGTAGACCCCGGCAGAGCGATACGTACGCATAATAGGCCTGCCTAAGGTACACGCATACACTGGGAGACAAATCCACTCGAATTCACAGAGACACAGCCTCACCTCGCAGTGGTTAGACTTGAAGGAGAGACGTGAATAAGAAATGAGGCTGGGCTAAGCGCCGTGGTGCGCGGGGCTCGCCGCTTGCCCCTGAGTGTTCCCCGCTACTTCCCATTTCCATACGCTCAAGTGTACATGGTGGTGTTACGGAGGCAAGAGCACCCAATTATTTCCAGCCCCTTCTTAAGATATTCTGTGCAATATAGGAAAGCTCAAGTGTTCACAGGCTTTGTGTGTTAATGGGAAGAGGTTTGATATCATGAATAAAACTGGAAAGGGCCATGTGATGCGGGAGACTGGGGAAACTGGGGAGACTGGGAGTGTCACAGAGCCCCCAAGCAGTGTGGGGGGATCCTCTCCACAGCTCCCCATGGCCAGCACCAACACTAAACTTGGACCGCTCTCACTCCCAGCTACCATGACAACAAGAACGGGTGCAAAACAGGCATTTTGGGATGCCTGCCTTTCCTTCCCTCCTCAGGAAGACCTGAGAGAAGACTGGAAAAAAGAAGTGTATCAAGCTAACGTGGCATATTTAGAGTGGAGCATTTCGCAGGTATAAATAAATGTTTTTTTACCAGCCACAAAGACACACTGTAGCCAGTGCTCCTGTGCTTGCAATAAAGCAGGGGGAGTCTTGGAAACAAGGTTCATGATGTAAATCAAGGTAGGCAAGTGCAAGGAAGAAGTAGCTATATGATTTACAGAGTAAATTACTGGCTTCACTACATTTCATTATCTTCACCAAACTGTTCTTTATATTTCAGTGTGTTTATATTTTATTCAGAGATCTTTTCGGGGAAGGAGGCTGAGCACACACAACATCGCCATGTCCTCAGATGCGTGCAGAACTCCCAGAGTTATTTATAAAGGCAAACTTTGACTTTTATAGGCAGGGCAAGATTATTTTCCCTAGCTAAATATATGTTTTAGTAAGTGTGCTAAAGGTACTTTAATATATGTGCCTGTTATCCGATGAGCTTACTGCAACAGCTGCTATTTATCCATGACGGCATACTGCTCTAAGATTGATGGGTGGAGGACTTGTAGGAGCCAGCAGCCGGGAGACCCTGCCCTGGCACCCCAGGCTTTCCCAGCTGGTGCCCTGTATATGGCCAGCACGGCAAATACATGTCAGTCCATGGCCACCATCTGACTGTGCTGCTTTGCTGCAGCCATCCCTGGCCAAAATGGAGCCAGGGCAGCAACCCAGGAACACCTTTGGGTTGGTCCCAATGGTATTGCATGGGGTCCCAGAGGGAGATGATGATCGAGGAAGGTAGGATTTGTACAGAGCAGTGGGAATGTATATGCTATGAGCTTTCCCCAGACTCAGAATTTGGGTAGAGACCTCACAGGAAAGGAGGTGAAGCAAAGAGAAAGTGAGAGGTTGGAGGGTTTGACAGCAAAAAACTGAAGCAGATTCTGCTTACTTCCAGAACAACTCATCCCTTTGTGTTGGTCACTCCCATGAGCATAACTACACCATGTGTTGATATTGTATTTAATTTCTTTTTGATCCAACACTGACCATGTTCATTCCCTTCCCTTTGTTCATGTCATCAGCTTCAGTGTTACCCAACTTCACTCACCCTTTCTGCAGAGAAATCCTCTGTCTCTGGCAGCACCTGTTTCCCCAGGCTGTCCTGCAGCTACAGCTTCACTCCCACAGCCGTGGACTTTGAGGGGGTCATCTCCTGGTGCACGAGTCATCTAAGTGTCAGAATGAACTTCCAGGTCTGTGCCCCATAACTGTTGCATGATGCTTTCCCTTCCTCCTGCTCTGGGACCAGAGCCTCCTTGGTGAGGTGAGGATGAGGATTAAGGGGGACAGCCTGGTGCTAGGGTGCCATGAAGCCCAGGCACAGTTATTTTCTGCCCTTCCTTGTAAGGGTAGACAAATTTCATGGGACTTTGCATCTGAGTCAGGAGTGCAGGTCTTAAGGAAGGATAATCTTGACATGACAAAGCAAAACAGCTCTGCTGATGATGTTTAGATCCATCACGCAAGCCTCATCAGCTCCAGCATGGCCACCCCAAACTGTGATGGCAAAGCTGTATGTCGTACCACAGAGCACACATGCAGTCTACAGTATTATTTAATAGGGAAAAAAAAAGTATAGCATTTTTATAGAAAAATCTATTTAATCAGTGGCTTTTTAAGAAAATAAACTTTAAAACTGGATTAGAACAGCACTTCTGGACTTAAAAATGCCATGACTTTAGAGTGGTAGCAAGGCTTCCCTTTCTAGCTCTGGATCTCTCTGTCCAGCAGGTAATCTTCATCACAGACACTCCAGAGCATTTTATAGTGCATTTATCATTACTGTTGTTTGATGAAGTAGAGCAATTTAATAATTCCCATTTTTCAATGGTAGAGCTGAGGAATAGAGAGCTAAATGATTTGCCCAAAGTTGTACAAGAATCTGTGGCAGAGAAAGGCTCTGCCCTGGGGCTTTCCTGCAAGACATTATTAAGACTCAACTTCAAAGATGGGACATTTTGACACGTAAAACAACTGCTACTACTCTAGGATGGAGTTTTACCTTGGTTGCCTCAGCTTCAGGCCAGCATAATTTGTGGTGGGTGAGTGTAAATTTATTATTCTTGGAGAAAAAAACCCACTCAAAAAAGAAGTAGAGACTGAGATTAGTCTAAAACCTGAGGAAATTGATGGGAGGGAGTCAGAGGCTCCTGATGAATTTATTTCCTCCCTGTGCAAGCAGTGTAGGTATGGATGTAAGGTATATCCCATGAGGTTACTTAGATGTATGTGCACACACGTGACAGTGTGCATGTAAGTGTGCACATACATTTTGTTTCTGTTCATGTATTTGGTCTATTTAACCATTTTGGGCAGGATCTTTACATTCCCTGCAACAAATAAAATGTGTCCCCATAGGCAGAAGTCTTGCACACCAGGTTTAAGTCTAGAGGTAATTTTGTTTTGTTCACAGTGGAGTTATTAAGGTCTCACAATACTGGTTTACGGCTGAAGTACTGACAGACTTAATTTCAAGAGCAATGTGATTAGGGCAATGTGCAAGGTAGTATTGTACCAGTACTTACCTTTATTAGCTGTGACAGTGGTGTAAGCCCAGCCAGCTGAGGAAAAAAACTAAACTAAGGCAAACAAACAAGCTTCCTCCATCAGCAGACAACTTTTGGTTTTGGAGACGTGCATTAGGGGATACGTGATGCCAAGCAAATTCCAAACCAGCAGAGATGCTCGCGTGCTTTCACTAATATTTATTTTATGACACATTATAACTACTGTGTGTTACTGTTGCTATGAACCCTTGGGAAATAAAGCTGGAAACTGTGTTGTGGTGAAAGCCAAGAGGCCACAACTTTATTAAACATGAAAGCCAATGTATCGAGCTATCGGTGCCAGTGGAAGGCAGGCGGCGATGCGGCTAGGCTCCCTCCCCGGCTCCTCTGTGTCCCTCTTGCAGGGATGGGCAGCACTGCTCCCACGGGTCACGTTCTGCACCTGCTCGTGTCCACCCAAACCAGCTAAAATGTCACCGCGCCAATATTAGCCGAGTGCCGGGAGCTGCACCCCAATCAGCTGGAGAGCAGGGATTATTCACAGATATTGCTCTGAGGAAAGCTGCAGAGGGAAAGGAAAATTAAAGAAAAACAACATTCTCCATAAAAAATTCTCTGGCAGTGTTAATCAGCTGTGTGTTTCGTTGCCTGGCTCTTGCATCAGGTTGTGTTTCTGCTTCGGTATCACAAGGCTGACAGGGCTCGGGATGCTGTGGTGTGCACCTCTTCACAAACACAGATGCAGGTAAAGTGAATGCGAACATAAAACCTTGTCTTCAAAACACAGAGTAGGAAAATGTCCTTCATTTTTTCATGAGATGGTAAACCCCAAATCTAATGAGTTTGTACAGTCTGAGTACCAATCTTGTTAAAATGCTCTTTTCCATTTCTTTTGGATCAAAACCTGCTATATTCCTTTCCTAAATATTAATCATTTGTCTGCTGGGACCATATTAATTTTCCATTTTGTTCTTCTACCAGCATTTTTAGGGACTGAATAATTGCTCTCTGGAAACAATTATAAACCTGGTTAACTCTTCCCTTTCTCATCTTCTCTTCCAAGTGCATTACTTTTTGTCCTGATTTTAAGGGACATAGGAGTCTGGTCCTTCATCCCCTCATTGCCCGAAGACTGAGAACTGGTATGGAAAAACAGAGAGGAAGGCAAATTAATACCTTTTGCACCTTTTTGGAGCCAATGAGTTTCTATGGCAGTTTCTGCTGGACAGTGGGTGAGAAATGTGAAGCAAAAGTAAACGGTGTGCAAGGATGGAGTAGTTGGACTGGTGGGTTCTTATTGATACTTGTTTCTAGATAAGGTACTTGACAGCTCTCTGTAGTCAGAGCATTAATTTACTTTTAATTTTTTTTTTTAATCTGCTACATGCGACAGTGGAGTTACTTATCTTTTTGAACTCAGTGAATACTCCCTTCAGATGTACTTGTGGGAAATGCCTATCTGTTCAAGAGTCTTGACTATAAGAGGATGAGTCACAAAATTCCATTTTGAATGATATACGTGTCCAGAAGCAGAAGAAGTAACCTCCATCCTCCAGTCTTTAATGTACAGCTCTAATATAGACATATTTTCCCCACAGTTACAAGAGAACAGCAATGTGAAGGATGAGTTGGTGGTAGAGGTCTTTGCCTGAGTGATGATAATAATATTTTGCTAAGAGATAACATAGTTATTCCTTTTCCTTCACTGCAGCAAAGGCACGTGAAAAAAAGCGTGGAGTTAAAGGCTCAAAGTGAGGAAGTGTGTAGCAAAAAGCACTCTGAAGTTTCTGGCTCTTCAGGGGTCAGATCTTAGAAGCCAAAACTCAGATCCAATAAAGGGAATTAAGAATCTCAATACTAACGAACTATTGTGGGATGCAACAGTCAGCTCCGGGGGTCCTGCTGTCCTAGGGCATCAAAGGAAGTTATAAAGCTACTGCTTTATTTTGTCCTCCTATTAGGAGAAGGATATCTTTGCATTGACAGTACACTCTTTTGATATTTTGATTAAAATTTATGAAGTTCTGTAATCATCTGTTCTTGCCACTCATTGCCATTATGATCCCTAAATGCTCTCTTCTGTGATTTTCACCTTCTCAAAGGTTTCTGTGGTATTCAAATCATCTCCGTCTGACAAAGTGGGAGGACAGAACATTTGTGAAGGCACTCTAGCTCCTAATTGGAGTGATGGTCGCATAAAGGGCTTTGGAAACAATACGTTGTGTTTAGGAACGAGGCCAAGAACGGCTGCCGTGCCCTTCACCATAGTGTCAGCAAAGTCGTGAATAGCTCAACGGTTGTGAGCAGTAAACAACCTGGCTAATCAAGGCTCTTCGCACATGGTGACAGTTGAGCTTTTCTTACTGTGGGGATTTTTCCAATTACTGTCCTGATAAGATCATTCAGCACCACACTGATTTTCACTTTCTTTTTGGAGGTGGAATAAGTTCTTGATGGTCAAATACAATCTTTACTACAATTTCAGACCATAGGTCTTGCTGGAGGTCAGGCAATACTTGGGACACGAGGCTATGCCCTGTCTGAGCCCTGTGCAAGTGTCATGCAGGACCCACTGCTTGCCAGCTATTTCTCTTCTTCTTTCAAAGAAGCTGCTGTTAAAGTCTTTCTAACCACCTTTTCTCGCCTCCTTGGAAACTCACAGCTTTAAGGAAGACTTTTGAGAAGATTGTAGCAAAATAATTGGATCACTTTTGACTGCACAGTTTCTCACTGACACTGACAGGTTAACCTGACAGCTAGGCAGTAGGCGAACTTGAGTGGTGAAACCAAGCTGCTCTTGTGTGCTGAGCTCCTCTGTCAACATGGCATTTTTGGCCAGCAGTGCAGAAGTCTGTTCTGAGATCTAAACATCAGACCGGCCACCCCACACTAACTGTCGCCACAGTGAACATAGAATCATAGAATGGTTTGGGTTGGAAGGGACCTTAAAGATCATCTAGTTCCAACCCCCCTGCCATCAGCAGGGACACCTTCCACTAGACCAGGTTGTTCAAAGCCTCATCCAACCTGGCCTTGAACACTTCGAGGGAGGGGGCAGTCACAGCTTCTCTGGACAATCTGTTCCAGTGTCTCACCACTCTCACAGTAAGTAATTTCTTCCTAATATCTCATCTGAATCTCCCCTCTTCCAGTTTAAAGCCATTACCCCTCATCCCATCACTATCTGCCCTTATAAAAAGTCCCTCCCCAGCTTTCTTGTAGCTAATGGCAGCAAAGCATGATGTTGGATATACAGACACAGGTATTAGAGGTGATTGATGGACTTGCCATAGAGGGTAGACCCAGGAGAGGCTGGCCAGGTCTGGAGCTCAATCAAGGACTTTTATCAGGTCTCTTTTCTTGCTTAGGTGGGACTATCTGGCATGCACTGAGGAGTTTTCAAGCTTTTGCAGTATCCAGCTGTTCTTGTTATTTGTGCCTGGCAAGCATGCTGCATCCTTTGCCTACAGACTGTCATTAATCAGATCTTGCCTTGATTACTCATGTATTTTTCCCCTTAAAACCAAACATTTTGCATGAGGATCACTTTTTTAACTATCCATAGTTTGTGAAGAGTCTGTGCTGTGTTGGCCTATCTATTAAAATTTCATGCAGAAAGTACCACACTGGCTGTTAGCCATGCAGTTTGAAAAGCTGAAGGATGGTGGTGTGTAGTCAAAACTTCAGCCATACAAGAGATCTGGCCTTTTGGTTGGTACCTGAGGAAACCTAAAATATTGGGTAAAACCACATTAATGAGGTACAACTAGGCAACAGGACACTCTTTACTAGGAAATGTTATCATGGAAGTTAATTTTCCCCTAGATCTTGCAGCATCCACCTTCAGTTGTCTGGTCTCCCAATCTACCAGTGTGACATGGATGGTCTGGACATGGCTTGAAGACCCCTGAGGTCTTCCCTGGGGGAAGAGGGGGACAGAGGAAGATTTAGCTTGACGGAAGCCAGCTCTTTGAAACCTTTGACGAGCAGGTAGGGTTACAGACAGCAGTGGGTATTGTCCTGAGGTTGTCCTATTAAAGGAGAAACATTTTCAAAATCAGCTGTCTCACTTCAGGCTTAAAAACAATTAACTGTAGTTAACTATTTAGTAGGCTTTGTATTAACTTTTAAATGTATGTTTTTGGCTTATAGAAAATTGTCTCCAATGGTATGCATCTCCAGAGGGGCTGAGACTTAAGTGCTTGCCCCTTTTTGCTTTGCTCTGTATCATTTAACTGCATCACTGCCTGTTATTTTCTCATAGTCTTCATAAATGGTTATTTCAGTGGTTTTCACTTTACTTTGGTCCCATATTTCCATCACTTTCCACTATTTTTGCCAGAAGAATCAACCATCTTATCTCAAAACTCTCTAAATTCAATGTATCTCACGTAGCATAGCCTGAATGTGGGAAACGAGGACAACCAGTTTGTGTTTGAAGAAGGATCCTCTTATACCACATCAATTTAATATCAAAGATAAGTTAAACCTTGATGTTCTTAGTCACTATATTTTTTTTTTTCAGACTCCATTTAGATTTCTTGTTTACATAAATCAAATGATTTCATGGCTGTGAAACAAAGCAATGGGAAGTGTTAACATTGTGTGTTATGAAACAGGTCTGCATGGATCATATTTTGGGGAGTATTTCAGGGTCTGTATGTATGCAGACTTTGGCATCTCTGCCAGACTCAGAACATGTTACTTCTGCACACATAATAATTTATTAATAACTTCTTTATATGTCGCTGTTCTTCCTCATAAATATACTAATAAAACTCATTATAGAAATCAAAGCCAGCTAATACAATATATCTGATGGACAGTTGTTTCTGGATGCACGAATTATAATTACATGAAGCAAGATGGTCTTATTATGTCAGGATATCTTTGCTCTGAATAAATTTCTATTACTGGTGTGTAATCTTTTGACTCAGGCCAGATGATAGGAAGTTGCCCAAACAAGTCCCACTCAGTATTACTACTGAGCCACTCTTTCACTTTGCAGAATTACAATTAGATAAGTGATGCTGGAAGTTGTGTCTTTGAGAAACTGTGGCCTGAGCGAGGTAGAGGGCTGGGGGGGAACAAGAAGCATTCATCATCCGAACTGGTCTTACCACTCCAGCCTGCTTTCAGGCTATAACTTAATGCCATCCACTGATTTAGATGTAGCACTTGTCAGCCAAGAATAAGACTATAAGACACAGACATTCTAGGACTTGACCCATACTTTATTGTGAATACGTGATTGAACTCTGAGCTGACAGACAGACAGAGACAGCCATTAGTGTGGGAAAGAGAATTTGTTCTGCCATGTAAGATTTCAAAATATCTTAAACTCTGCTCTGTAATTTAAGCTTAGGACTCTCTTAGCAAATTTCTCAATAGTATTTGACGAGCTGAGTGATTTTTCAATTTTTTTTTTTTCCCACTTTTGCTTCTTTACTTTGCTAATAAAAATGGCAGCATCTATTTTTGAAACATCTCTTGGGACTCTCTTCATGACTGTCTTTATTTCAAGGGATTTCTCTCCTTACATCTCCAATATTCCTATTAACCAGAACAAACTGATACTGAGTGCTGAAGCCACAAACCTTTAATGGGTTCCTTTGCTTTAAATTTGAGAAAAGTTAAGGTATTTGCATGATAGGGATAGAATACTGGGTATCTACCTAGGCTGAGCTGCAAAAGCAAGGACCAGAAAAGGGCAAACTATCTGTGGATATTTGCATTTCTTGCCCTGAAAGTGTTCTGACCCTTCTCCAAGAAGCTGAGTTAACATTGAGCAATGCTGACATGAGAGACCTGGAAGAAGAGTTTGTGTCCTCCAGAAATTTAGAGAACACCTACAAATATGAAACTTTCTCTGAAGAAAAGGGGTTTTCTTAGCTCTGTGCCTGATCTATCAAAGTGCAGCTTGTCATGTCAGACAGTTTTTTCTGCTTCTGATCTGCTGCAGATGATAGAGTAACAGGGGATCACAGCTATTATATGAAAGGACAAGAACAAATGAGCATGCAGCATACCTCCCTCTTTTACCCTGGAAGATTGTCTTGTGTATCAGGCATAATTAAGATTCATCCAAAGGACTCATGAAGTATCCTGAAAGTAAAACAAAACAGGAGACAAAAACTCCTGTTTCTTGACTTTAAGAATGCATTTTTTTTTAAATACAGTTCTTCAGTCCTTACTAGTCAAAGATAAATAGATCAGTATTATATTTAGTGATAATGAAGGCATCAGATACACAATGAGAAGCCTGTCCCTGTGTTTATTATATGTAAGTTTTGATTTAAACTATTTCTGCTTCACAAATGTACTTAATATCAACAAGAGCACTATTTACACTGATTTTTTAATTAAAGGAATTTAGTCATCTTTTATGCTTGCAGCTTGCCTGCAAGCAGATATGTTTTTTCCCTTCAAATTTGTTCTGTCAAAATGGTTAGACAAATTGTTTCTACAAACGTATTTGTATTATGGATTATTTATAAGTTATCCATACCAAGATATTTACTGTAGCTAGCTGAAAATTAGGGATATACCTAAACTTGTCTTCTGACCTCCTTCTGTTATCCAAGGGAGAGAAAGTGGTGTCTCAAAAAGGTGCTTCATTCTATGAAAATGAGAAGGGAATGAATTCCCTTTGGTTATACTCATCTCTTTCTATTCCCTATGGAAAAATCCTTGGAGGCCTGGAGCCTAAAGTTTAGGTGGTTAAAGATACCTGAGATATTTTGTGACTGGTTATATTAATTCATATACCATTTTGCTCCTCAACAAACTGATTTAATATTTATGAAGTATTGCTGTTTCTGTCCCAGACAAATTTCAACTCTTGACTAAATTGGTTTCAACTTTAGGACAAAATTCATTATTTGTGAGCATTTGTATGAAAATATTCTAGGAAGCGTGGATTGTGGAAAAGAAAGATGATAAAACAAGTTCTGACCTGGTTTCGAGTTTGGTGCTACATTTGTGAATACAGTCTTACGTAATTCAGTAGTGATAGAACAAGGGGCAATGTTTGTAAACTGGATGAGAGTATATTTAGATGATATATTAGGAAGAAATTCTTCACTGTGAGGGTGGTGAGACACTGGAACAGGTTTCCCAGAGAAGATGTGGCTGCCCCCTCCCTGGAAGTGCTCAAGGCCAGGCTGGACAAGGCTTTGGTCTAGTGGAAGGTGTCCCTGCTGATGGCAGGGAGGTTGGAACTGGATGATCTTTAAGGTCCCTTCCAACCCAAACCATTCTGTGATTCTATGAATTCAGCAATGTGATATTGTCATCAAAGGACAGCAGTGCAGCACACTGATGCAGTGGACAATGTGGCTCTTGCAATAAGAAATTAAGAAAAGGAGAAGGAAAATTAAGGGAAATGCCATAAAGCCATCTGAGCTGGAGACAGTCATTTATACTCAGCAAGCACACTATTATTATTTGGAAAAAAAATAAAATTCAAGTTGTAGTGATGGGTGAAAGGAGATCACTGGCAATAGTATGGATTGTTTTCTGCAAGGATTGAGACTAAAACCAGCGAGCACACAAAGCCCAGCAGTCACTGATTGCTGGGAGGAACGAAATGAGGATGGTTCCTCTGCCTGGGATGGTAGCTGGGGCCACCTGTGTCCTCTGGAGCCCCCCACTCCCATAGGGCTCTTGTTCTTGTGCTGGGGGGCTCATCCATACGATGAAGGGTGAGGGACTGGGCTGACAGTTGTGATACCTTGGGACATGCAGAGGATGGAGCTGAGCCGCTGTTTCCAGGATCACAATGTAAGCACAGAAAAAAGAGAAAGTGTTTTACATGCTTTTAAACACAGGGACTACCAGTACTGTCGCTGCCTGGGTTTGCCTACAAACAAAGCATCCAGCTGAGTAATTTATTCTCAGAGTATAATCTTTGACGGCTGAAGAGCAGAAAAGCTGTTCAATATGTTTGGAAATGACTGCAGCTATGAGGTGCAAGAGCAGTATTTAATATCTGTTTTGAAACCAATACTGGAGACACTTGATAAACTGCCAGAAGATGGGGTTTGTAACACACAAAGCTAAAATCTGAAGTACTAACAAACACTGCAGCCACTCATAGGGGAATATAAAACAGTGTGGAGTTTGGACTCAATTTATTTTGCCCTTATAAAATGCAGTTGTCTGAGTTGTTTAAATCTCGTGGGTCAACAGGTGTAGATTGAAAATTTCATAAGAGTGGGCAGCTTTGAGCAGATCCTCCTTCAGGTTGTATTGCAGAGCATGGGGCTGGTCTGCACTGATTTAGCCCACTGTGAGCAGGGGCATGAAACAGCAAAGGAGCAAAGATAACAGCAAACAGGGAAACTAACTTTTTCAGGCCTCAAAGCAAACTGTGTATGGTTATGGTTGAAGCTTCAGTCAGTGTTGCCAAGAGTCCTTGTTCTCTTATTCATTATCCATTTTTGGAAACATAGAAAGAAAGTCTTAAAATTATAACATTTAAAAAGGGCATCAATACACACAAAAAAGCCGATAGGATGGGGATTGCATCAAGCATAAGACAAGGAATAAACAAATAACTAGTAGATTGATATGGGAAAAAGGTAGATTAAATCTCTTAAATATGTGTCTATAGTATCTGTACGATCTTGAAGCTTGGCAGTGCTGTCTTGCAAGGTCCATTAGTACAGGGGTGGAGAGTTAACCAGGTAACAGGCAGCCTTGGGTTGCAAAGAAAAAACCTTCCTGCAAATCACGTCTGACAGATTAAAATGCTCAGACAGCCTGGATTTGGGGACATTTTTCTCCCTTTAGGAACTGAGATAGTTTCACTGGGCTAGCCTTTGGCCAGCAGCCAACACAGCCGTTCACCCACTTCCCCCCTGCCCTCAGGGGACAGGGGAGAGGACTGGGGGGCAAGGGTAAGGAGACCCATAGGGTGAGATACAAACAATTTAATAATAGAAATAAAAGAAAACTTAAAATAATACTAATATTAAAATAGTAGTGATAATGATAACAGTAACAAAATATTAAAATGAGTGATACCCATTGCAATTGCTCACCACCTGCTGACCAAGCCCGGCCCATTCCCAGATAACGATCCCGGAGGAGCGACAATCCCGAACTGAAACCACAATCCTGGAAGAGCGAGAGCCTGAGTGAAAGTCAGAGAGAGCCAAAAGAGGAAGAGACCCTCACTAATATACTGGACATGACTTGATATGATATGGACTGTCCCACTGGCATATCAAAATGCTAATTTAGCTTATTAATTTAAATATTCCTTACCCCCTTAGATATTGCACTTGTAGACTGACAGAAAATGAAGTCCTTCACTTCCAGCCACAAAAATGCAAACACTGGTATGTTATCAGCATTTCTCTCATAACAAATCCCAGGCTGAAAGCAAAACACAGCTCTACTCTAGCTACTAAAAAGAAACCCAGCTCTATCTCAGCTAAAAAACAGGACAGGAAGCCAGACTTGTTACTCCTGGGATGAATAGGACGTGACGAGGCTTGTGTCCCAGGTACCCCAGGTACCTGGTAAGACATGGGGCTGTCATTTGCCTTGGGGGACAGGGACCCCATGAGGGAGAGGTCTCTCTTGCTTTCCTCCATCTGTAAAATGGCACCACATATGTTTTCTTACCGATCCCCAGGCTTTTTGTGAGTTCCATCAGTGAAACACATCAGGGTCTCCAGGAGAAGGAACATAGAAGACTTCCAGTCTTCATTTATGCTGACTGTCCACTGTGGCCAGGTGGGTGCCACGAGGGCTGGAGATGGCCTAAAATGATCTAGTGCTTGAATGTCTTCACAATGGAGGTTACCAGGAGCCATGCAGCCACCTCTGAAACCAGAACACAGTAGTTATTACAGTGATAGTCTTGAGAAGCAGAAAGGAAAGACGTAGCAAGGAAGTTTGCTATCAAACTAGAGCTTCAGCTTGACCCAAAGCTCTCCTTGAGGTAAAGGAGAGGCTCACCTAACATTGGGCAGAGGCTACAGAAGACCAAAAGATGATGAGAAGCACAAGATTTTGATAGATGAAGAAACAAATGGAGGTTTATCTCAGTTATCAGATGTATTACTCTAAAGATTAATGAGGGGAAGGGTTTAAGAGTGTTATTTTATAGCTGATAAGAAAGCCCTGAATGTACAGATGGGTATCTGTAAGTTGAAGGTAATTATTTTTATTGTGGTGGAAATGAGAAGTGAGACTTTTATTGTTGCAGTGTAGTCCAGGCAATAGTCAATTGCCTTGGGAAGAATATTTATAGTGCTAATATAGACTTGGCAAGCCCTGATCTTCTGTGTGGGAAACTGGCTACACAGCAGTGTGTGTGATCTCCAGTCTGGTAGTCTTGACATGTGCAAAGAGAGGCAGGACTTATCTGGAAGAGGTATCATCTAATCCCATAACCAGGAACTATCTCTGCCTAGAAGAACACACATTAAATCTGTCCCACTAACATCTTCACCCATGTGTCAGCCCATGCCGTGCTCCCATTGGCATCTATAGGAAACTATTAATAAAATTCACCATGCGTACAAGCATGGTCTTACAACATCCTCTGTTAGTATGAACAGCTGCAAAATTCAGACAGAATGAGCAAATGGGTGATGGGAAAGAGGAAAAAGGAAATTATGAGAGCGAGCAGACAGCTGCGAAGACTAGCAACTAGCAATGTGCCCAGCTGATGGTATTGCAACCAGAATTTTTAAAACACGTAATAAGGGGTAAATAAGCTGATAAATAAAATCGACCTCGAAAGGCCACATGGGAAAGATGCACAGTCTTGATTACCTAATTACGGAAGAAATATTACAGGAATGGAAATAGTACAACAAAGTCCCATAATGACTTCGAGATTGGAGGCTCCAAAATGGTTAGTGAAACTAGGTCTATATCCTTCGCAAAGAGAAAAGATTAAGAGGGGACCTCACTGAGCTGCAGAGGGCTCTGGGGGGAACCGCAGGGAGCAGTGCTGCAGTTATTAGAGCTAATGTCAAATATGAGGACGAGGGACATGGCTCCAGTGAGGTCTTGCACTGTACAAAAGTAATACGTTTTTTTTTCCAGGGGGTATATATTATAAACTACCAGATGCTGCTCTAGAAGCAACTGATCTGACCAGATTTCAAATAGAGCAAGAAGCATATGGGGAGAGAGGGGGAGAAAAACAGTATATTATGGAGAACAACTGTTAACCGGAGGAGAGGGTAGGCCTAGCTGGGCTTCCTGGCCTCCTGCCATCTTAAGATTTTCTTATGTCCCTGTGTAATCTTCTGACTTTTGATTTAGATGTTTCCTAAAAATGTGGCCCAGTGGTTGGTACATACTAGGCATTAGCCCAAGAAAAGAATGAAAAAAAAAAAGTACTGTATCTCATTAAAGAATTTTTAAAGGGAGACTTTGAGGCGCCATTTGCTTCTTGTTACTCATCTTTGCAAATGTCTCTTGTCTTCCCAGGCTCTGTCCTGATGTGTTAGCTTTAGCAGCCTGTGGATTTCTGAGCCGCGCTGAAACGGGAAGTCAGAAAGGCCAACCTAAGTCGGTCGAGCAGAGACGGCAGCATAAAGCAAAGGAGGAAGACAAAAATAAGATCAAGTGAAGTAAACGATGCAAGATATTTTTGTGCATGTAAACAGTATCAGGTGAAAAAATGTTGGCTGGTAATGGCTTTTCAGGCTGCTATTCGAGTAAGGATCACGCCTATATTTGAAATAATTACAGTTCAATTAACTGCATTTGTTTCCGTAAAATATTTTCAAAGAGAACAGAATTTATCTTGAATTATTTTTCATTTTCTTCAACAAAAGATTCCAATATAGATATTGCTGTAGGCACAGGGAGCACCGAACACCAGGAAGTGGCTTTTGTAAACAATTTCTCAAAGCACTACAAAGTTTAAATATTAATTTGGCCATAATTGGCAGAGAAGCAATTAAAAATGCTACAAAGCTACTTTCTCCCTCCTTTACTTTCTCCTCCCTTTTCATTTAACCACAGTATAGAAAGTAGCTGTAAAACAATAGGACCGTGAGCTGTACGGCATTCTAAGCCTAGCTTGCCTTAAAGCTACAATATGGATTTAATTTATATGCAAATGTAAGCAATAAAAAGCCAGACACTGTAGAAATTATAGTATTTTTCATAGATGCTTCAGCACCGGCGCACAAGTCAGCACTGATCTCAAACAAGGAGCTAATTATTACTGGTCACTAAGCTACCTTTTTCTTTTAATATCTCTCTCTTTCTCTCTCCCCCCCTCCCCATTTTTTTAACAATGTGTAAATTATTTTCTTGAGCGAGGGGGGGAGAGAGAGAGAGAGAGAGAGAGAGAGAGAGAAAGCAGCTTGAATATTGGGGATGAGTGAATGAAAACAGCCAGAAATATCTCCTGTGAGATTCAACATCAGGATAATTTCACAGTCTCGCTTTTTGACTGCTGTGTCCTGAAGCTGACCAGCACCATGCAAGGCTGATCAAAGGCCATCGGAAACATCAAGTAAGCCTAAATGGGGCTAAAGTATGCTAATAGAGAAGCTAAATGTACTTTAATCCTGTTATAATACAAGGTAACTTAGAAGCAGTGAAGGGCCTTGTTGCTTTTCCCTACTGGGTCCAGGACCCCTGCAAATCTTGAATAGAAGTTGCTTCCTATTCTTCGCCGGCCAGGGTATGGCTTTCTCAGATGCACACACAGTCCCCTCCTCCTCCGTTTACTAAGTGTCAACAGTCGGCTGAGCAAGACTTCTCCGCTCCTTAGATCAGCACCCTGTGACCTTCCACATTTAAGCACAGACCATTAAGCTAAGCTTTCCAGCTGTTGCCTGAATTATGAGGGATTTTTTTTTTTTTTTCAGAAGAGGGCAGATCTTAGAGGAACACTAGGCAACAGTTTTATATTATGGACCCGCTGCCACCCAACTTGCTATGCAGAGCAATGCGCTTTCCGCAGGGCTGCGGCAGACGGGTGATGTTCGGTGAAAACAGGGGGCTGCTTTGAAGTGATTCAAACGCGGGGTTGTCCGGCTTCGGCATCATTGTCCTCGCTTGGGGAATCGTAATCTAATTTTAGGAAGAGGAGGAAACAAAGTAAACGTGACTGAACTGTGCTGCACTGTACGCGCCGGCTGGGACGGCGTCTCCGGGAATATGTGTACTCACCGGGTGACTTTCTTCTTCATTTTCCTTCTTCTTCTTTTTTTAGACACTGATTTTGGTGCATCCTACACAACACAGGAAAAAAGGGTGGCAGTTCTGCCCATGAAATGATATGCTTTGGTGGATGCCCCAAACTAACCACTGCTGGCAAACCCTAGATTAAAAAGAAGACTGATGTAATTTTAAAGCCAGCCAACTGCCTTAGTGAATGTATCAGAAGATTAAAAACAAAGGTTTCATTGAAGCACTACCTCCCACTGTGCAGCTGAAAGTCTTATGGCTGAGGCAAATGGTCCTAAATATCTTTCTGTTAAGTACAAATTACATACTGGATATATTAAGTTGTAATGGTGCATTTTCAAGAGTCACTTTGCTTGTGTGAGAGCATCAGTAAAGACTCAAAAAATGCTGACTGTATGGCACATGGAAACAAAAAGGAATCTGCCTTTCACAAAAAATGTTTTGTTCGTATTAAATGCTTTTTTTTTCCTCTGTCTCTCCCCATCCCCCAACTAAGCCTGGAGTTTCAAATGCCAGAACCAGTATGTACAGTAAGTCTTATTGAAATCCATGGCAGAGAAATAATATCCTGGCCTAGCAAACTATTATCTGCACTTACATTCCTAAGCCTTACCCCTCTGTGTTAGTGCTGATAGGAGCCCTTTAGATCAGCTGAAAAGTAACTGAATAAAGATGCTCCAGAAAATGTCTTTTAAATGTGGAATTATCTTTCATTTACATAGGCAACAACCCTTAACTCAACACATGTGCTATAAGGCTTCATGTAATAGAAACATTCATATAAAACTTTATGATTAGCATTCATTCTGCTCCCAAATGATCAATAAAATGCTAAGTTAATACAGAATGTGTAAAGGAGTCTATGAGGGTGTATAAAGTGGCACAACTGTGTGTAAATAACGTCAGTAGGAACAGGAGGGAACAGTGGGACACTTGGGGAAGTGGGCAGAGGTTCTGGGGATGCTCCTACCACCGACTCCTTTTCCAGCCAGCCTTCGGACTTCTCCTTGCATCGCACACGCGCTGCCATGCACGCTAATGTCTGTGTGCACAGGCACACAGATGCTGCTACAGCAGAGGGGATAAAAAGAACCGAATGAAAAAATACAAATAAAAATCTATGTATAATATCCTTTCTTTGCACTTTGCATGTAGGACCACTTAGCAAATCATGGGGTGATGTGGTTTTTGTATAGAAATCATTTGTAACTACTAAATAAGACAGAAGTAGCATTGAAGGGAACTATGAATAAAAGTTAAACTACAGTAGCAATACACTTTTGCTCAAGTACCTTTGCATCTATCTTTTACAAGTTGTTTGGAAGACCTCATTTCAGCAAATAAATTGTGTAGGATTTGATTGACTGTGTTTGGGCAGTAGAGAGTTAATATTAGAAAAATGTATTTGGCAGGGACATGCTTAGCTTCTGCTGAGATATTTCAGTTCTAATCTGCTTCTGTTTGCCTCTGCTGTGAATAACTTTCTCTTTTTTAGGTGTCTATCTACCTATCTATTCACCATCCAACAGTTATATTGTCTGTCCTTCCCTTACAAGATTAACTGAATTGCAGTTGTGTTGTAATTATCAACAGATTTTGAAATGAAAAGCATTTGCAAGACTCTCTTCAGTTCAGCTGTAATTTTCTGGATTTGTTTTTAATTAACAGAGATCCTTCCCAACACATATGAAGCTTGACGGAAATCTTTTTGTTCCTACAAATGTTCATATGCTCTTTTCACTGCACAATACCTTTCCAAGTCTATTTCTCCACTGCTCTTTTAAAAATAAAAACTTAAAAAAATGAAATGATCAACAGAGAGTAGGAAGTGTTGGTCCATAAGAGCTCCAGCAATAATCTTTGGAATTATTAGAAGATTACTGGTTCAGAGACATTGAATGAAAAGATAGATTATTTCCCCTTTAAATTTCAATCTAAATTTAGGACTTATTTTTTTTCAGGTTCTTATAATTTACAAGATAATGACCATTTGAGGTCAAATTTGGCTGCCCAAATATATGTCTACTCAAGTTCAAATTAATATTTATTTAGCTTCTAAAAGATCAGATTCCCTACTGACACTACAAGAAAACACTACAGCATGCATGCAAAGCAGCCATAAAAATAAGCCCAATGTGAGCAGTACGTTAATAGCAATGGTGAATTGACATAGACAATTTATTTTGCTCTTTCACGCTTTTATAATTCTTTATGTGATCTATGTTTATCATCAAACTCTCATTGTTCCTTCAAACATTTATAATTTTGTCAAGAAAGACAACTAACACTTCGTGTAGTTGTTTCTGGACTTGGCAGTTAATGCTTCATTCCCATTTAGAGAATTAACGGAGGTTCTGGAAAGTGCAAAAGCCACTGGAAGGCAAAGTGCAGCCTTGTAGCAGCACAAGAGATTATAAACACAACTGGGTGACAGGAATTGTTAGAGCACACGGCAAAGCTAGGAAAATTACTCTGTCATTAATTATCTGTTAAACTATTTGCACTTTATTAACAGAGATGAGGTAGGTGCACCGCCCATGCCATCTAATCTATAGTTAATGCATGCACAAAACACATGCTATGTGGGATATATTGTACATATTGACTGCTAAGTTTTCCCATACTAAACATTTTAATCTTTAAAAATCATAAAAAATATAAGGAAGAGTTGAAATTATGTTGTGCCAAAACCCCCCCTTTCCTATGCTGTGAATTAGAGTGTACAAGTCTAAGTTTTTTATTTGAAATCTTTTGTCCCACCAAAATTTCCTACTCCACTTTTGAGCTTATTTGACTTTCCTGTTTCTAAGAAGATGAGGCTGATTTACACTGTGGAAAGGCTGGCAATGTCTCCTCCTGGTCTTGTAATGAGACTTGAACAGACCCAACATGGCTGCAGAAATGCAGTTCTGCATGCTGTAATCGATGGGATTTTATATGGTTTATTAAGATGGCCCTCCTTTGAAATTAAAAAAAAAGGAGAAGAAAAGCACCCAGTGACACTAAATGAGTTTGTTTCCCCGTGTTAAGAGCTGGGAGTTGAGCAGTGATGTTTACAGTTTAAATGGGTGACAAATTTTGGGAGGAAGTCACAACTGATTATTTTTCTGAATCGTGTTTGGCCCCAAGTCTGAGATGGAGAAAGAGTCAATGTATATTTGCCTTTGGAGTAGCTAATTAGAACAATTAATTTGAGAACCAGGACAAGCTGTGAGACCGTGAGCTGATCCAGTCACGCCCTCTACTCACTTAAATTTTGATCAATGTTTAAAATGCCGTGGGAAGGACTGGAAAGGACTGGGGCGATGTGGCCCGGCGGCTGAGATTCAGGTTTGCCATCCCTACCCCTGTTGCTGTGACGTGGGTGAGACCTCGGGCAACGCCTTTTCCTCCTGTCTCTGAAACAGGCCAGTGATATTCTCTGCCTTGTTGAGCTTTGTGGATACAAGCAGCATGTTGTGAATGAAAAGTTAAGTACGTTTCAAAGCCAGCCAAGACAAGAACTGCATTTTTCTTCCTAATATCTATTAGCTCAGAGCAACGGAAGAATCCCACTTGCCACCAGCTCCCTCGCCTTGTTTGGAGATGTGGAGCCAGCCTGATCATATCCAGCAGATATTTGCTTTCAGGGTTGTATGAAAGTGGAGCAAAAGAAAGATCTTTTGTGGGGTTGACATGCTTGGAAATATACTTGTCCAAAGCAAACAGCTCTTGTTCTTTCTTCAGCTAATTCACTGAAAAGATATTATTTTAGTCAAGAAAATGGTATCAATTCTCCTCCTTTTACGGAGGATGGTGGCAGGTTTCCCATGTTGATTTGTGGAAGGTATAATTTTGACAGGAGCATCTGGCTCCTTTGTAAGCTTCACAAGCAATTGTGTGGCGGTGGCTTTGGGTCGGCCTCTGGTTGAGCCATGTGGGCAGCCCTTTGACATGTCTGCGTTGCTTTTCCTGCTCCGCTCGGTTTTGTTTTGACTCTCTTTTGAGCTTCCTAAATACGCAGCCTTGCTCTGCAGATTCCCTGGGACAGTTTCATTCATGGGCACTGACAAGGACTGTGGTTTTGCCAGGGCTCATGGATCCATTCTTACAGTGGTGCTGTGTGTTACATTAGCCGACAGCTGCTTTCGGTAATGTGGTGTTTTTTTTTTTTTAGAAATCCTCTTAGAGAAGGGAGAAGAGTGATCTCTGGATAGAGGAGCTTTCAGTCTTCAAAACAAACCACGTCAGGTTGTTTGAGAATTTATAACCACTTGTGAGCCTCCCTGGTACAATGACGCTTAGTGTGTTGCTCTGCCCTGTTTAACAGCCGATGCCTGGCTTTTTTCTTCTAGGTATATTTATGGTAAAAAAAAAATAAAATCCTGAATTTCTTTTCTCACTTTCCTGGGTATTTAGTGATCTGAAAAAAAATGGTTTTTAGCCTGATTTATACAGATACAATCACAACAAATATTTTGTCACTAAAATGGTGCCAGCTTTTTGGATTTGGCATAGGAAGGCGGTACAAGGGTGCAGGACAAGTTCCTTGACTTCTGCTCCCCAGATCCTCTGTGAAGCTTGGGCACAGTGCTCCAGACATGTGCTGTTGCTCCTACCACTATGAGAAACCAGAAAGTGACGACTAGCTCAGCTGCTGCTGACCTTGTCCAGCCATGGTTGATGTGAGCAAGGAGATGGGCAAGCGGTGAAGATGCCCCTCCAGGCTGAGAAGGCAAGGACTACCAAGCTCGGTCCTCTCTTTGTATAACCTTCAGAGGCTCATCTATGTCGTATGCATTGATGACATAGAAAAGAGGGTCTCTATTTTCTGCTGGTGAACCATCCCCTGGGGCCAGCAGGAGGTGATGCCTCTATGTCTCCAACACTTCCCATGTAGGGTGTGAGTTCAGGGGATGGCTGTCCTGTGAGCAGTTCATCATGGAGATCTGTACTGGGCAATATAGACCTAAATCACCAAAACCTGTACTCAGGAGAGATCTATTGGCTAAAAGAGTATATGGTGAGCAGGGAGGCTGGAATAACATGGAACTGGTTGTTTGGACAATTTTAATGATGCTGAGAACAGTTTAGAAACAAGGAAGGTGATCTGTTTTGGAACAAAGTAGTATATGTTTATTAAAATTACTTAAAAGCTTGTCTAAAATCAGTGTTTAAAGAGGAGATCATGACTGACGCATATTTAAAGAATGATCTGGAGACCATAGCATCACTGTATTTGGTGTACCAGTTTTCTTTGGCATGAAAAGACATAGAGACATACAGAAAGAGAGGGTGTGCATGTGATAAGGTGGAGAGAGGAGCCTGTGTATCTTGAAAAATAACAGCACTATCACAAACATCAAAAAGCATTAGAGCACTGTTGAGAAATCCAAAATAATACACTGGGGAAGGCAACAGCCCAAGTACAGTATATCTGATCTTGTAATGCCAGTGGAAAGGAAGAACAAAGCAACTGGTTCATTTGCAGCTAACAAGTTGAAGGAAGAGCTATTACCAGACTCTTTCCATGTGATGATAGATTCCCCGAAGTACTTTATCAATTAAGCATCTCTGAAGCCATCACAGCTGTTTCTTTACAGAGCGGAGCCACTGCTGGTGTGAGATACATGCAGCAGGGTGTGTCAGCATGCTCAGCAATGGAAATGTTATCAGGCAAATGTAGATGCTCCCCCACTCCTCTTTTCCCTCCCACTAGTACAGAGTTTGGTTTCACATTGCTTTTGCTTTCTAAACTGATCTAACTAACGTAATCAGTTCGAAACATCCTGTTCCAGTGTCACTAATACCTTCCAAACTAGATGGCCTAATTAAGGACACTAATTTCATTGACTAAGACAATTTCTTGAGAGATATCTACGAGGATACTAGAACAGATCGTATGATTTTGTAAAACAGTTGGCAGAGAAAGGCATAAGAAAACACCTATATCAACTGGAAAAAAAGACTTTGGGTCTTCAAAACTTACAGTGAAAACAATTACAAGGGATGAAAATTAAGGTGAGAACAGAAAAAGCCTATCCCCACAACTGAATCTGTTGCCAGACTCGGAACCTGGCAAATCAAATAGAGTTGTTTGCCCAAAGCCAATACTTCATGGCGAAATGAGTAAATGGGATGATGTTCATTTTTTCATTGTTCTGGAGCTACTTCTGGTTGCTGGAAGACAAAGCAAATCAGAGAAGAAAGAGTGCTGATCGGTATTAATGGGCCACAAGGGAAGAGGTGTCCAGTCACTCCCCACACCTATTCATTTGGCTGAAGACATGTTTCACAAAAGCAAGCAGATGAAACCTATGGTGGGATCTCTGGAGCTGCAGTTAAACCACCATAAAGCACTATGGCTAGAGACAAAATAAAAGCCAGATGAATGCTTTATATCTGCTACTGAACTATTTTGGTTAGAATCGACTGGGAATATCATCTTTACCTTTGCAAAAGCAGTAGCCATCTCAGATATGAAGCTACCAAAAAATCATGCTGAGGTAAAAAATATTTAGAATAAGTAGAAGTGTCAGCACTAGAAAGAGCTCCCCTTAAGAAAACCTCAAGCCTGTTAACTTATCTCATATGACCTCATATAAAGAGGTGAGCATGCTGAAATTATCTGAGTGACGTCTGGCCAAGGGCTGCTTTGTAGGCTGTTGCTGCATGTGGTTCATATCTTGTAGAGTGTGACAATGCAAGAGAGTCAGCTGAGACATAAACTTTAATCATGTCCAGTCTGCCTTGGTCACTGCCAGAAGTAGGAGTTGTGGGTGCAGGAGATCTCCAAGAATGTTTGCTGACCTGGGAGAAATGAGTGTGTGAGTGCTGAGGACACCCCATAGAAATCCATCTAGTACTGACTGTCTGATTTGGACAGGCAAAAGATGTATGGGACTTGGGTCACGCTAGTTGAAAACCTTCATTGGGACACATGGGAATAAAGGCAAGTGCAGGGCAAGATAAACAGGAGGACACTAGATACATCTAATCAGTTCTGTGATGCATAAATTGCTTACGGTATCATGTTTGAAATACTAAGGATCCAATGCATCTTTGTTATCTGCTATTTAGCAGCATTTATATTGGTAAGAACAATGCTTGTGTAGGGCTTGTACAAAATCAGTTTAAGATAGACAGATGCAAAGAAATGCAAAAACTTCTAGACCATTTCACAAACAGCGTCATTTTTGTCCCACATAGCAAGATCAGATATCAAGCAAGAAACTAACACTTAGTACATAGCTATGACTTTTTTTATGCCACCATTGTCCATTGTAATGAGATTTATGCAAATAAGCAGAACAGCTTGTGAAATGCCTGTTAGTGAAAGTGAGGATGGAGATGACCCAAGACACTGGATGACTTTGGTCACCAGGAAGATTTCACAGTATCATTGAGCACACTTGGAATTTGTTTTCAGACAGTTTCCAGCCACCAAAGTACATTATAATTCAAGCCCTTAATTTATCCAAGTTAGTCATATTGCAAACCCAGCAGTTGAATCTCTGGACATTTCTAATGAAATCTGTCCTTTCTCTGAACTCAAAAAGCAATTCTCTGACATATTGTATTACAGTCAGCTTTGAGATAGATAGCTGGTTGGTATAGAGCATTGAATATCCAGGACATCCTAAATTTATTTTAATGGTGAAATGGATAATTTAATTTTCTTCTGTAGGTGGGTAAACCTGGACATCTTGATAAAGTTTTCACAATAGCACTGAAGTTAGAAACCCGGTACAGACCACTGCTCAGTTCCAACAGCGGTGTCCAGGTCAGCATCAGTTAGACTTGCTCCAAATGCATCTAATTAAAGTAGTGTCATGGATGCCTTCCAGGGATAATGAACTATACATTGCATGACTCTAAGTTTGCTAAGAAAATTAATGCCAAAGCTGTGTTAGTAATGAGGAGGTTTTGCAAGAATGGTGTATTGTAAATAACCCCACGACTTATATTTTAACCAAACATATAGGCAGCTTGGTCTTGGGAGAAATGCTCGTGAGTCTTTGCGCAATTGTTTTCTGAAATTTTGAATTCTTTGCATAAAGCTCACTAATTCATTATTTTTTTCCTCTAGTAATTTCACATCACCCACACCAACAGAAACATTACCAAAAACATCACTCCCAGCTACACAACAAAGGACAAGAGTTCTCTCTATATCACTAACAGGGTATACAAAGGGAAAAAATACAGGAAGTATTATGAACAGATCAGAGAAAAAGCCAACAGTCCTCCTACCCCCAAATGTTTCAGATCTTGATGCTAACCTGACCTGAAGCATTTCAATGTATTTTTTTTAAAAAGTTACTGTAGTCTTAAGCAATTCTTCAGCTTTCATTACTTTCCAGCATACCCCAAACAACACAGCACTCAGCACTTTATTTCCACCATAATGCACCCTAAACTCTGAGCTTATTTTTATCTTACAAAACTGCCAAAGATGCTTTGAAGCATTTATTTTGTAACAATGACTGACCTTTTTTTCAATTACGTCATAAGAAAAACTTCCGAGAGCACTTCAAAAATGTCTTCAGACTTTGTAGATGCTCTTTGTGCCTACAAGACCCAGCCAAGAACAGTCTCACACTCTCAGTGTATGTCAGTCACTTTATTTTGCATTAAGATTTTTTGCCAGTCAATCAGACTGGTAAGTGAAAATGTGCTGCTTTGCATGCATGAACATAGACATGACTTTTAGAGATTTTTTGCCAGTCAATCAGACTGGTAAGTGAAAATGTGCTGCTTTGCATGCATGAACATAGACATGACTTTTAGAGATTTTTTGCCAGTCAATCAGACTGGTAAGTGAAAATGTGCTGCTTTGCATGCATGAACATAGACATGACTTTTAGCAAATCTGAGATCACTCTTGCCAATAGCCCCGTTAAATTGTTTTTATTAGTCTGGTTGACTGGAATGTTTGACTATTTACAATAGACTCAAGAGTATTAGGTTGAAAGCCTTTCTAATGTACTACCAAATTAGACATGGCTAAACAGTTGTGTAGCAATTTTCAGCTGCTTCCTCCGAAATAAAAATTTAAAAATTAAAGTGTGATTAAAAAAATCTTAAAAAATAGCTTTTAATTCAGAATCTTCAGAATTTTCTCCTCCCTCTTGTTTCCTGTTGGTGTTCTGCGAAAATAGACAGAGAAGCAAGTCGTAAGTCATAAGCCTTAAATCTACTCCTTTCTTTGGAGGCTAAGCTGCTTTTGGTAACCTAGTGCATACTGTGGAATAAGAGCATGTAGCTGGGTTATGTCTGTGGCTTCTTGTGCTGCAATGGTGGCTTATTCATGCGCCCATCCATCCTCTTTGTGTTGAAGGCACACATCTGGTCCTGTGCACTGTGTTTGTCATTTATCCTCCCGTAACAGAATGGTTCCCAGAAGCAACAGAGGAAAAAGTTAAACTGGAATGAGGAAAACAAGTAAACAAGTACTTAATTAATTTGTTAGAAGAAAAAAAACCTTAACAGCATTTAAACAGGAAAAGATAAAAGGTGGCTAAAGAGCACATTGGAAGTGGTTGAAACTGGAACAGAGGAGCAATCAGGTGAACTGATTGGTCAAATAACGTAAGAAAAGACTGAGTCAGGAATGGCATTTGTTGTTCAATCTCTGGCATTTGTTGGGTTTACTCTCAAAGTTTGTCTGCACAAGACAGTTGGAAGTTATGAAAAGGTCTTACTAAATGCTGAAGAGTTATTTGGGATTCACTCCATATAAAGAGGGATATAGACATACATATGAGCCTTTTCTGCAATAAGAAATCTCTTTTCCTTCAGGCTAGGGTACAACCTGGGGAAAAAGCCCTGTCATTTCAGCCCAGGACAGCTGGCTTGCTGCTATTCCAGAATGTCCCCATTTGCACCCTCAGGTGCGCAGAGGTAAATCCATTCTGCAGCTGTGGCAGTGGTGGCTGCTCACATCTTAGGTAACACAGCTACACGTGGTTTCCATTACCTCACCTAAGATGCTGCTACAATTAGTAGTGTAAATTAGAGTAGCTTTTAATCTCCTCTTTTGTCTTTGTTATGAGCTTTTGCTTCCATCTAAGTTGCATTCTTCAACTCTGATTTACACTCAGATAGAAAATGTCAGTGGCTGGATTGCAGCCTTAGTCTACTGACTGGGATGAGGACTTGGAAGAAGTGTACTACCCAGCAGACTGGATGACTTTACTGTAACAATACTAAACCTCTTGTTCAAGTGAGTACATTGGACACTTAATTTGTTGGTAGTTTGAGGAGAGAGGAGGATGGATTGTGTCTACTTTTGAGTATTACCTGGCCATGGGCCAGTTCCTTAGAACCTGGCAGGAGCAGCCCAGCCTCTGACCTCTGAATCTTGCAGCCATCTCTTACAGCAATCACATTTTGAGCCCAGATCAGCAAGATAGAGAGCTTTTAGGAGGGGCTGCACTTGTTCAGCATGCAGGAGGAGGACACGTGCATCTCGGGCAGCTCTTCACTCAGAGAAGCGTTTCACCATTCTGTCGCAGCTTGCATCAGCTTGCAATTAGCTTGCATGTAAAAATTGACTCATAATAATGCTTAGCTTGAGATCTGGCACGGCAGGGTACTGTTTCTTTTCTTAGTCCTCTTAGCAGAGACTGCTTGGGAAGTGCTTGAGCTGAGGCTCCTGTGGTGCAACAATGGGAGATGTTCCCTATTTTCTGTGGAGTTGGGAATTTTCTCTGGCCGACGCCTGGGTGTTGGGGCTTGCTAATGGACAGAGCACTGCACTTTGCCATGGAGCCTCCCCATTGATGTGGTGGGTGGGGGAAGACGTGCGTGGGAGTTGCCTGGTATTTTTTTGCTGCAGGTGGTGCTTTAGTTTGGGCGGCGTTTGCCACCTGTTTGTTTCCTGGCTTGTTCTTTTGTGTATGTCAAATCTTCATGAAAGAGTGCAGCGCTCTCAAGTAGAACAAGCAAAAGAAACATAAACATATACACACAAGTTGAAAGAAATATGGGCATGTACTGAGGCCTGAAGTTACCAGGGTTTTGCTCCACTGGTTTGATCTGCTGGGGGAGAGGCACCTCCAGAGAGACAAGAAGACCTCCTCAGTCCCACCACAGCCCCCAGTCCCACCACAGCCTTCATCCCCTTCATCCCTCCCCTTCTGCACCCTCCATCCACGCCAGCAAGCAGCTGCTGGAGCACACATCAGGCTTCCCAAATCTGGTCTGACGGTGACCATAGGGTCTGAATCCTATAGACCTCATCCAAATCCAGCACCACAACTTTCTCCATTGTTCTGACCATCTTTTTAGCAAGAGCTAAAACCAGGCGATCTTGGTGACATCACTCCACATATGCTGCTCACTGAGGTGGTTGCTAGCCAGAATATGATATAGATGGATTTAGGAATGCTTTGGGTAAATACAAGTCATCAGGCTCAATACAGAAGACACTGGATGAAATTTTGTGGCCTGACTTGTGCTGGAGGTGGGACCAAATGACCTAATGGTTCCTTCTGGTTTTAAAATTCGCACATGCAGCAAAAAGTGCTTATACTAATCTTGTCAGTCTTAGGTTTTTCTTTCAGTTGTGCTGGCACTGTAGGTGTCTGTATCACAGAGATATTGGGAGACCCTGCCCTGAAGGACATGTGTATCTGTAGAAACGGAATTTTGGACTCTGCTGGCTCTAGCAGTTTAGAGCATTTGATTTTTCTTTCTGTTTATTGATGCCAATATCTGCCATGGCCCTGCTGAGCTCATCCAGTCTGGGCTAGAGACAGCCTCACGCAGCTCATCTGTCTGGTCATAACCGAGCTAATAGCTTTTTTTGCTAACTTGCAGCAGTGAAAAATAGAAAGAAAAACAAGAGCCCCAAACTGCAAGATAAATGTGAATAATGAATAAATCTGGTGAAATGGTGATCTGTTCATGGGAGAGACACAAGCAGGAAAACAAACTAAATTAGTCAGATGATTTATTCATTGTGAATTATTCACTCCATTACTGGCTGATTCCTCCACAGCCTGTAGAAGCTAATGTATGAACTGATAGAGGAAGGGTGGGATCGATAGAGAGCAACCTCTCCCTCCTCTCCAAGGAAAACAGGTCACCTGTCCCTGCTAGGCTGCTCTCTGAGCACAGGCCACATCTCAATAGATGGAGCATTCATTTTCAGCTAATGAAGTTTGTGTTTTTTCAGGGCAAAATTTTCCCGAGGAGTGTTTCCTTTCTTTCCATCAGCTCTCAAGTCTGCGTTGGCAGTTTGGCCATCTCCCTTCCCCCGTCCTGACAGCTCTCATTGTTCCCAGATGATGGCTGTTTGCCGGCCTATAGAAAAAAAAAAAAAAAAAAAGATTTTGTGGTCTAAATTCAGTGTCCCTTACACAGCTGGTATTCAGCACCCTCAGGATGAGCTCAGTGTAGGATGGGCTCCATGCTCCTCAAGTGAACCAGGATAGAGGTGGTTTCTTCAGGTCCAGGGGTGGGACTGGGTGGCAGGGGCATGGGGATGCTCTGCAGGCACACTGGGCCTCCCTGTGTAGCCATAGTGACTTGTATCCCATGGCTATGAGATGTAGTTTTTCCTCCTCACTCCACATCCCATGCCAGCCCTGGTACCAGCCCAGGTGCTGGGAAGCCCAGCATGGAGACCTGCCATGGTCCTGCCTGTGCAGGAGGGCACTGGTCTGCAGAAAGCTGCCACACTGGGGAGTATTTCTGAGGCTCCTTTTAACTCCTAATGAGCAATGATACACTCTGTGGTGACGTCTCTGCTGAATTTTCTCGCACACAGCACAACCCACTGTTTATCATGTGACTATTTATAAACTGCTGCTGAAGCTTCGTAAATAGTTTTTGCTCACTGAAGAAATCGGAGCTGAACAGCTGGAAACTGTATTGCGAGTAGAGCCCGAGCTGAACCTACCCAGAAATTACACACAAAACTCCTATGGATGGTATTTATGAGGGAGCTGGTGGAGAAGAGTTGCCAGCTCTGGATACTGAACACTTGAAAAACTTGGGAGTGTGGGGTTTATTTGCCAGTTCATCTTTAATTAATTACAGAGGACCAACAATTATGGGAAGAGGCTGCCGGCTGTTCTACCTGACTCATAGGGCAGCTGATGTGCCGATGGAGATGTTTGCACTGCTGGTCTGAGCATGTGCCAGGCACAGGGTTCCCTTCCCCTGCCATGACTCTTCTGTGGCCCATGAAAGGTCAGGCACCTATGTCCAGCTTTTAACAGACAAGTTAAAAAACCCCCAAACAAGACACAATCAACCCATCAGGCAGCAACCATCTCAGGTGGGGAGCTGAAGAATGGATGGGGTTGTGGATGGCATGCTCCTGACAGTGGTTATTCCACACATTCCGGAGGGAGTTTTGCAATGTTGTGTACTCCTGGTAGATTTGTTTGTGAGTAAACATCAATATTTATGTTTCTGTTAACCTGAGCAGAAGTATATTTGTAAAAGAAAAAAAAAATATTAAAAACCCCAGCAAAACAGGTTAGTGTATACTTACATTAAGTGTTCAGGAATGAAGAGCTCTGGTTTTGCAGATTTAAGAGCTTTTTCAGTCTGAAAAAGAAAATTTAAATGTTTTGTTTTTAAAAAAGACGTAGGAATGAAGAAAAGGAGGGTAATGTTGCCATCATTTTGTAGATGACCATACCTTTCCAGGCAGCTCTGGTATACACAACATACAGTCTCACAGGCTCTGGAGAAAACAGACCTTACTCTATGGGAAAGAAGAGAGTGTGTTGGGTCAATACATTGGTCATGAAGTCAGATGTTCGGTGCTAATGTTGTGCAAATACACAACCGCATTTGACGGCCACACCTCAGCTACTAGAGGACATTTGTCACTATTAAACCATAGTTCAGGCTGAGTTTGGTTTGGGAGATGCAGGGCAGATGTACTAAAGCCTGCTGCTGAAATTCAAGAGAAAGGAGTCATCTGTTACAAGGAGCTTGAACCACTCTCAGCTTGAATGAGATCCAGACTCAAACCAATAGCTTACCTCCCGTCTTTTGGGAAAATTTAAATCCAGAGCCATGCCTGAATTTTGTGGCCAACATCACATTCACACTTAAAATATTTCTGCAAATCCCTCCAAAAATCTGTCTATTCAAACATAATCACTTCCCACAAGTTTGGTTCAAGAAACGAACAAACCAAAGTCATAACCCACAGTGCACATCAGGATTTTGTTTTCTTTGGTTTAACCAAATTCTTACTATGTAGTTAAACAAACCAGATGGTAGTCACCTGGTGCACCGAGCCAAAATATGCCACATGAGCAGATCAGCACAGTTCCTAGCCAGCTCTTGAAGTCCCCAAGCCCCTACTTGCTACCATGCAGTGACCTGGCCTGAGTGTACACACCATATTGAGGCTCCTTGGTCTAGGGGGGAAGAGGAAGAACCAGGAAAACGGTTAATACACATGACTTTTCCCTCTATCTTTTTTTCCCTTCCTTTTTTAAAAAAACCCTAATGTTAGAATAAGTTGCACGGGCAGAATAGGAATATGCAGTTATAATACATGACAATGCAGCAAAATCCTGGACTATGTCAATTACTATGGTACGGTATATTTTCATTTTATTCCACTGGGGAAATGTATCATTCAAGTAACAAATCATTTGGACAATGCAGCTACATGGAAAATATCCAATACATGAAGACACTCCTTTGCAATGAACCACACGCAGGGTGATATGGAAAACAGTATGAAACTGAGGCAAAATTTCCTGGTCTAATTGGTGATACAGTGCTGCCAAATGAGTGTCTCTCTAGAAGACACTTGTTGGCGTAAGTCGCCTTCAGAAATCCCTTCTGATATTTGAAGCTACAAGGGACACAGTTGACTTTTTGTAGTAACAGTACCCTGAAGCAGTGGAAAAAATCCATTACACCAGCCAAATTGAGTTGGGCAGCAGAAAGCTTAGCACCTGGGAGGAGGAGCGGCTTGGTAAAATATGGGGCAAGGCTGAAAACCACCTCCAAATTATTGTGTTCAGTACTAGAAGAGCTGCCCAGTAACATGTGCTAGGCAGCCTTCAATAGATCAGAGTGAACTGTTTTTGCAAGGGGGAAATTAGTAAAAAAATGCATTTTGGCTATCTTGCAATGACTTCAGCACTAAGATTGAATTATTTTGGAATGTCTGGTTGGAGATTTTGAGAGAATTGGAAGAGAAAAAAAGAAAACATAAATAAGAAAGCAAAGGATGGCTTGCCAAGTTGGGCTTTTCTACTCACGAGCCCACACGTAGAGCCAGGGAAGGGAGATCTCAATTCCCTCCTCTCCCTGGGGGACATGGGCCTCTGGGCTTTGCTCCTGAGGGAGCACCTGAGCCTGAAGGTTGGGACAGGGCAGCTCCCACTGACCTCTTCTCATGTGGGCCTGTTTTGCATGAGTAATTAAACATCTCTGGATGGAGGGAGCTGAATGGAGGTCTTAGGCAGACTCTTAACTGTGGCTAGGTTGGTCCAAGATGGAGCTTTCATCTTGTGAATGAAGCTTGTTTTGCATGGGATACTGAGCCAGTGTTTAGCAACAGGGGGTGAAAAAAATCCCCAAATAGTGGGGTATTAGGCTTGAGGATTTCATTTTGGGTGGATGAGACTTTTCCTCCTCAGTTGACACCACAAATAAAGGATCAGGCAATTCCCATAATTCCTTTAACAATTTTGGCCTTCCATCTCCATTTACCTTCATATCTTTTTATTAAAAAATAGGCACTGTAATAACTTTTGTATCTTGAGAGATATGTATGAATTGAGAATTACTGAGTTTAATATAGAACGATAACCTAAGTCTGTCCATGCTTTCAGAACTTGGTATCCAGGTCTGTATGCAACATGTCAGTTATTTTGCCCTTTTAGTATCTACCTTTTTTTTTTTTTTTTTGGCTTGTGCAATATATTATTAAAAATTGGGAGTGAAATTAATTTATTTTGCAGGCAATGAATTAAACAGAGATGACTCTGGAGAAAATGTTGCACATTATTTTAACCACAAAATAAATCCCAATGAAGATGACATGTTTTCATATTCAGGCATGTAGACCAGTCAGTGTATCTAAAAATACACCCAGTCTTTTAATTATATCTAGGCTTTGAGTAGTCATCTCTCTAATTGTAATCAAAATGTTTCCACACTCAGAAAGAAAATCTAGCACCTTCTAAAAAATATTTTTCTTTGAAAAATAGGTGACCAGATAACCTGCATCCTCAGATAACCGATGGAAAATGAGCGGCAGGGGCAGGGGTATGCTGTGGGAGAAGCAGGCAGTGGATGAGGGTCAGGGCTGGGCAGCTCTTTGCAAAGGAAAGACTCAGAGGTAAAGTTTCCCCTGTCTCTTTTGCATATGCATGTGATGGACCTGGCTGGTGAATCACAGTTTTTCTTTGCTTTCTTAACAGATTTCACTCAGTTAATTATGTGGAAAAATTGATAGCAGTGTATATAGCATATATCCAAATTCTTCTCTGTACTAAATAAAAAAATCCTTTAAAACTCCCATTATTTTGTCATTTTCAAGAGAAGGCTCAAAGGTAAATGTTGATTTTAACACAGTTGTGGTGGTTCTTCCATAAGTTTTGCAGGTAGAATACCAACATACCTTTCAATGAATACTTATGAACTATTGATTAAAAAAAAAAAGTAGTTGTAGAGCTTGTGGTGCAAGATATGCCTTGTGTTTGGGAAGCTGTATAGACATCTTTATATTAAATGTATTCACACCATCTCAAAAGATCATGCTGGAACTGCAAACTGTAACCATCTAGCAAAAGTTTAATGTTGATTTAAAGGGGGCATCTTTCTATTACATTGTTTGAACAGATCTCCTCCGACAATGATCATAACCTCATTCCCTTTTCCTTCACACATAGGTTATGATATCTATACTCTTCTTGTCGCACGTGACTTCACTTTTATGAGCTGTCTCCGGCTCTCACCTGATTTTATGCTTGAAGTCAATAGGGATAACGTGAAGCCCTGAGCAAAATGACAGCCTCAGATTTTTGAGAACTACTTGCAATGGTCAAATGTTGGAGCCTGGGCAGGGAAATGTGATTTTTTTTTTTTTTTTTCCTTGATGTATGGTGGCTGCAAACCAGGCGGGTGGAGGAGGGAACTGGAAGGTCCCTGCTCGGTGTCAGCACTGCCCCGTGTTACGCTGTGCAACTTGAGCGGGGGGGACGGGGTCCCTGTGCCCCTGTGGACGGGGCTTCTGGGACCTTTGTTTCTGGGGATGGGATGACCCCTGCATTAGGCACAAGGCTTGTGCTGCACTGCTGGACTGCACGACCCTGCTAGGCTGGGGTCTCACTCACTTCCCCGGCTCAACCCCTGGTCACGCAAGCAGTCCCATCTAAACAAGCTCGTATTGCTGTTGCTCAGGCAGCCCACGTGCTGCCCAAGTGAATTACGCTCGATACAAAGCTGCCTATATAAAAAGGCATATTTTTCCATGCAGAAATATAAGTCCATGCTGATTTTTCATGCATAATTTAGAACCTTTGCTTTTGAAAATGTGATGTGAGGCTCACTAATGTAAATATACGTATTTTTCACTCTAGATCTAAAAGCAGACATTTTCCAAAATACTATTGGGCAGAAAAGCTTCATGTCAGATTTACATCTCAGATTTTTGTTTATTTGTTTGGTTTTTTTCTTAGTTGACAATGTCCTTTAGATCTATAATTACCCTTAACTTAAACATACTACGCAAAGGAGGCTGAAAGCTGCATCTAAGCTGTATATATTATCCAAGAAAAGCCCACCAAAATAATTCAGCAAAAAGTTCAGACATTAAGTTGGTCACTGAATAGCTGTTCCAGCCTATGTAAAACAGCGGATATCCACTGTATGACCAAGTAAAAAAAAAGAAAATAATAATAAAAAAATATCTCCAGCATCCTGTTAAACAGATTTTAATACCTATGCTATTAAAAATTAATAATACTACCCTTCTAAAATATTTAGGAACACATAAACAAGTTTTTACAGTAAACATATTTGGAGAAGAAGAAATGCCTCAGCAAGGAGGTAAAAAAGATCTCAGTCTGTACATCTTTGTGTGTATGGGAAAGGCACGTAGGATCTGGTTCCCAAGCCCAGCAATTCCCTCTCACTCACTGCGCTTTTGGTGAACCTGCAAGGGCAGCAATAACAATCCTGTACTACAGAGATTTCAAATCCTCTTCTATCTAGGTTCTCGTGCTGTGCTCTCATCACTGGGGTTTTGCACCTAGGAAGGGCTAATAGGTACTAATTATGATTATAGCGGCAGCTATTTTTGCTACACTTAGTATGGTCCCATATGCTTAGGATTCTAGAAGACAAAGGGGACAAATTGAATGATTTTGGATGTGAAATTCATTTGCAGTGCTTTAAAACCTTAATCTAAGACTAAAGGGTGTATTGGATATGCCGGCCTAAGAGTGAATATCCACTGAGCCTCCTGGGGATTTTGTCTTACATGAACTGGCCCCAAAACCTCAGAAAATGGTAGAAACAAGATTTTTCTTTTCTTTCTTTTTTTTTTTTTCCTCTCTCCCCCTCCCCTCTTTTTTTTTTTTGCAGCAGAGTTAAACATAATTTTGCAATCTGTTCTGTATACATAAGGAACTGAAGGGCATGCATAAAATTATTGCACATTTAAAAAATGCAGACAGTAATGGAGAATCAAACTCTCTGCTGCAATAATTCCACTAATTTCAGTGGAGTTAGGCTAGTAGGGAATTTGATCCTTAAGAAACTTGTTCAAAGCCTACTGAAGTTTCATGCTGCAACACATTCACAAGCATCTAGCGTGCCTTACAAATGAAAAATTCATTAATTTGATTAAAATTCTTATATACTGTTTTCTTTCATATATTCTATAAAGAATTTAGTATAAATTCTTGAAATTTTTTTTACAATTGTCTAAAGGCTTGTGAATAACAATGTAATACTGCTTCAAGCATGAAAAGAAATGAATTAAAAATATAGAAATAATGTGGTTAATTCCAAATTAAGGCATAGTTTCAAAAATATTTTACCAGGATAAAACTAAGCTAAGATTGCATACTAGCGCACAGTTTCAATTTTTCTCTCTCTCTCTCTTTTTTTTTTTTTTTGCTGCAGGCTCAAGCAGAATCTTATAATACCAATAAATGAAAAATATGCGTTGAGGGAATCAATATACTGATTGTATGATTTTTTTTTTGAACAAGGTTCATTTTGTGGTGGCAGATTAATTTGTGTTTTACTTAACATAAAATCGTGTTTAGCCTTAATTCATAAGTAAATTGCTCTTTTAAGACTTTCATTTTTGTTTTTAAATAATTAACAGAGAAAAAGCAACTTTGAAACAGTTCAATTAATTTCACAACAATAGCCTTTTGAGATATAAATACAACCGCTTGCTCTATTCAAGCAATAAAATCAGCAATAAGCGTACAATGTGAAATAGAATTTGGTATATAGCTCAACCGAGGGAAATGCCATCCTCACTGCAGCAAGAAAACGCTTATACTTTCAAAGACTAACTAAATCCCAAGAATATTCAGGTTTCCTCAAAAGCCTGTGTTGCTGAGCAATAATTTAAATTACAAGTAGCTATTAAAAAATAGCAAATGAAATGTGGAGAATCCTCCTCTTAGGCATGAGGGGAATAGATTTTTAAAGTTTCCTTTTCTAAAGCAGGTTTTGTTTTTTATTTACCTTCCTCTCACCCCCCCCATAGTGTTCCTATGGAATATTTGCATCATAGCTACTTAAAAGTTCGACAGTAAGAGCACAAATGTCAACCAAAGGGCATTATTCAGCATGAAACATCTGCGCCAAGTTGTGAAATCATGGTAATGCTATAAGGAATAAGCTGAGCAAAAATTCCTGTGTCTAATATTGTTACACAATTTTATGTGATAAATAGCCAGAACAAATGCTCGTCAGAATTACATTTTTGTTCTATCTTATTCTGCAAAACTAATTTGTGAATGACCTCAAAGATAGATGATTTGTTAATTTGCAGATGTCTCTCTACTTTCCTCTCTGTCTCTGGCTGTTTCAGGAGATTACGCATTTACAAACTGTATGTGCATGTATAAAATACCTCTCTCTTAGGCATTTCTCAATCACTCATCGTACCATGTTTAAGTGCTAAATATATGTATTAGGCACACATATGCCCACCCACAAATGCGAGATACATATACATATCTACTAGCTAGACATTCAATTAAATATGTATTGTAAAAGGCATAAGTGATTTCAAAGATTTGAAGACAACTGTGATGACAGTATATATTACTGTTAAATGCACCAAGGCACATCTGCAAAACAGACTAGGGACTTATCTGTAAATCTTTTCTAGGAAGCTAAAGGTAAACATTATTTGTTTGCCAGAACAGTGTGGAAAAAATATTTATGATTTTGAGAAACAGTTAGTGAAACATTTGCTGAGGGAGTAGCACATTTGCTTTTTAAATGAATTCATCTCAAGCAATCAGGATTTAGTTAAATGGACTAATGCCACTGAACGTTTCAGACTGCCATTTGGGGTGTGAACACTGGCGCTCAGAAGATACCTTTTAAGCACAATACATTTATGAACTCATTTTTTTTTTCCCTGAGGATTAAAAAAAATAAAATTATGCACAGTATCGGTGGCTTTGTTTAATAATTTCCTCGCTGTTGCAGCTCACCTTTAGAAAGGATGGAGAGTTTAACCACATATGGTAAAAGTTTTAGCCCTGGGGGTTTTATTATAACAATATTCCTTTTCAATGCACTGTCCACCATAACGGGTCTTAACCTTTCCTCGCTAGACAGACAAGCAGAGAAGTAAAAAAATGAAACAAGCTATGTTTAGCAGAATTTTTACATACCATAATCTCTTTACCATGGTCAGGCAAGGCTGGAATTTTCGAGATGATCTGTTATGGCACGAATCCGTTGCAGGACAGCGCTGATTTACAGCTTAGCACCATTCTCCACTCTTCACTGAGAGTAAGTTAAATGACCCAGGAATAACATTAATATGTACTATAACTAGACAGAATGGTGGTCTAAAGGGTGGTCTAAGGCATTAGCTTTCACCCAAGGAAACTCAAGCTCATATATTGCCCAGAAATACTAATAAGGGTCAAGTATCATTACTATTTTAAGAGGTTGACAATGCAGTGAGTTATGGGGTATGATAGCGAAGCAGGGCTCTTCTCCTGCCTTCTATCATCCCTCTTGTCTCCCCACTTCAATGTTTTGAACAAATCTTGGCTAAATTCGGACTCTATTTTGCATTCTGTTTCGTGGCTAACTTGGTTTAAAAATACCTGCTGACCAATTTTTTTTGCTTGGTTGGGCCAAGCTGATTAACCTCAGCTGAGTCCCACAGCAAACTTTTTCTTCCTTTTCTCCCTTTTCTCCTTTTCATTAGGGCAGTGGTTTCAGAATTAAAAAAAAAAAAAAGACCTTGAGAGGAATTGAAGCCGCAAGTTTAAAATCAAGTTAGTAGGGGCACTAAAATATTTCCCCAGTAACAAGAAAGATCTGACAAAACAATAAATAGAAAAGTAAGATGTTGAAATTATTTTAAGACAGATGCCTTTTTAAACTGTATTAAGAACACCTATCATGGAGCCTGATTCCAGCAGTTCCTCACACAGGAGGTATTTTATCTTCACAACATCTGGCACTGTCAAGGAGGTACAGTTGTAGACCTTACCAGATGCAGACACTCCATACATAAAAGTACACTAACAAATCATACCATTAATAGCAGCACAACACAAGTGTTTCTTATACATCCATGAAGAAACTATTCCATGGCTATGGGAAAGCTTAAGGAAAAAAAGCCACAAAAAAACCCCCAACAACCCCTAACAGAAACCTCTTGCAATTCCTAAAACATAAAAATAACTCTGAGTGCTTTATTTTCAGCTTTTTTTTTTTAGATGACTGACAAGAAAGCTTCTTTCTTCAGGGTGAAAAACTCCTTGTCCCATAAATCTGTGTGGTTGACATATCTAGGTAAATTTGTATCCTTGCTCAAAGGGATCACTGGTTTTATTCTCTGTGGATTTTTCACTCACTCTATTGTGGAAAGTGAGCTGAGGCAGAAAAAAAATTGCTTGATATTTGAAGGAAGGTTTACATTATTTTATATCATCCACACTGTTCTGTTGTCACTCGGCTTCTTTTATGAACTGTTTAAAACATGATACTATACTACATAAACCTTGCCCATTTTTGAATATGTATTTTGTTCCATACCCTGAAGGTCTTGAGCCTGATATTCCTTTCACATCCTTGTCTGTTAGCTGGACATAACTACATTCATCCCAACATAAAACATGAAGCTATTTGGAAGTTATGTATTATATTTATATAAAACACATGCTGCGTTGCCTTCTTTAATATTGTATCTTTCTCGGGTTTTTTTTTAAAATCAAGATGTCTCTGATATTCTCTCTAACATAAATGAGCAGTCCTCTGTGTTTCAAGTAAACCTCCCTTGAAGGTAAATCTGAACATCAGTGGCATTAATGGAATTGACACAAACCAAGGATTTATTCTGCATATGTGTCGCTTGATCCTCCCCCTTTCTATTTCCCCAGCAATAATCAATATGCTAAAGGACTCGTCAGGACTATGCATAGGACTTAAAACAGAGGCAGAATTTCAATTTCTGATTCGTTTCTCCCCTTGTGAACAAATCCCCCACCCTTTTATTAAATGATTAAGTACAATAAATAGGTCTCAGCTAAACACTCTTTTAAGATCAAAGCGCTGCCTGATGTTTTGTATGATATTATCATAACAAAATGCGCAGAACAGCAGAGAGCTGCAGTCCCAAGGAATTCTTTTTGTATATGTAATATGGCTCCTCTCAAAGCTGGAGTCATAACATGTTGTCAAGACCGTGTTTTCCATTTCTGCAACATGCTTTAAAATTTAATTTTCTCCAAAACTTGTCCTGCTTCTTGGAACTGCAGTGATTTTAAGCGCATGTGCTGTGTTATGACAGCAGTGATGGTGGTGGTGCACGCTTGGCAGAGGGATTAGATATGGGTCAAATGTTTAACCATCTGGATTTACCATGAGCTAAACCTTATTTTTGATACCTCTGTTTAGACTGACTGGAAAGTGATTCACCCTTCGTCCTTTCCAAAGTTTTTCTGCTCTTCTCTCGGCGCTGGTGTGGCTGTGGAACCGCAGTACTTCTACCACCCTGTGGCAATCTCATGCCATGACACACGTCCGGGCTGCTGGCAGCGACCTGGAGTCATTCACAAAGTTATTTGTCTTCTTGTGATTAATTCTAGGAGCAATTAATTTTTTTTTTTTGTTTTGTTTCGATGCAAATAATACGCACATAGGTGCAGAGTGATAAGAGGAGAGTAAAACTTCTGTAAAAGAGATTACTACTGCTGAACTATTTTTGGATGCATAACTCAAACTATATTAAAATAACTCTTAAATGCTGCAAGGAATAGATTCTGGTTTTGTACCTGAACTATCACAGAGACAGAAGATATTAAAGAAAATAGCTGCGTAGTACATTAGACATGTCTGTTTGCTTTACTTAACATACTAGGAGATGGTGAATAGCAAAAGTTATCTTGATCAAAAAAGAAAGGTTAACACAATTAAAATTTTCTCACTGCATGCACATTTCACAAATTCTCTGAATTTTATATGTAGCAGATGGTGTTCAAACAAATCAAGAAGCTGAAGCTAAAAAAAACACACCAATGGAGAAACTCATATATTTCTTCAAACGATAAGATGAACTGCAGATGTTTGTTGAAGAGCAGTGCTGACGCAGACAACCTAAGAAGTAAAGGCTTAAAAAGAAGAGTCCAGTTGTGTTCAGCACTGGCCAACCACACTAGCTGTCACCGCATGATTTATGAAGGTTGTTTGCTAGATTTTATGTCGACAGGGAAATTGTTATTAAAAAAATTCTGACCAGTTAACTATGTTAATAGGGAACATGGCAAAATAATAGCTGCAGCATACCTTGCACCCCACTTGCAAGTTTAACTTTTCTGGACAGACAAAGATATTTAAGCAGCATAACTCACTTCCATCAATCTTTCAAAGTTTTGACCAATGTGCCTTCATGCTTCTGCACTTTGTCCACATGGTTCTCGGTAGTGTTGCTAAAATACTGTGCTTATCTGACACCTGCAGTCAAATTAATCCCAAGTTAAACCTGACAAAGCCACTAAAAGGAAAACAGTTGTCTGTGTAAGAACTTGGGAATCAGACACAAAACCAGCTGCTAGATACATGGTTAAAAATCATTACTGCACATTTAAAAATTAATTTCAAGATTATACTTGATAATGTTTCCAAAACCTACAATTAACTCGGTGTTTTACTAGGGGAAAGTTGCACCCTTATTTGTCAGAGTTTCCACTCAGAAAATCGCATATTCTTAGAACTTGTTGCAACTTGGCTGTAAATATTTACTCTAGACAGTAGCTTAGTATACAAGGTTACAGCCCAAAAGCAAATATTTCGTATCAAGTTTCAACTATATGGATTTTCCCATTTGTAAATGATTCAGGCAGCCTTTCCCCTCCCTTAGAACTGCTAACTCAATCTATAAACATAAATATACTATTTCAGAGGAGAAAAGATGCAAATTACACATCAGTACAGTAGTCCTCAGGGAGTTTATTACGGGGTAATTGGACCAAACAAGGGCCAACTTCTGACCTGATTTACAGTCTCAACATGTCTCTTGACATCAGCAGAGGTCTAAGGCAAGGAAGAATTTGGCTTTAAGGGGTTGGAAAGAGTTTTAAATTATTCCAGCTTAGCCTCCCTGGGCTAACTTCTGCTCTGAAGGGGCAACATCATAAACACGACTTGCAAGTTGTCTCACTGGCTTCATATGGGTGTAACTCAGAGCAAGACTTTGCGTCCTCAACAATGCTTACTCATCAATTCTGAATTTGGCTCCTCTAAATGATTATAACCCTCTACAGATATTGAGTAATATCATTGAGCATGTGTGGTTTTCTTATGTAATTCCTTGGGCTGGTTGCAAAGCAGAGCTCCAGGCTAGAGGCCAAGTCACACGGAGTATGAGCAGCTTCAGAAATAACCACCATTCAGATTTGTTTACTGCAAGAAACTCAAGACGGAAACCACCAAATTAAGGAAAATTAAGTAAGTAACCAATTCATGTTAGCATAGTTTTTATAAACCCTTCCTAAGTTTGCTAACATTTCTGTGTGGTTAGGAAGAGGGTGTGGGGGTAGGTTGATGAGCCTACTGAATCCTGCATTGCTTGGGGTCTTCTAAACTGTGTTATCAGACTAGTTTGCCCATCTCAAAGTGCATTGGAAATGCTGTAAAACACACCCAAAAATGGGAGGCCAAGACTGAAATTGTCAGAGGGTGACAGCTCCGTACGGCTGTGGCTGATGCTGAGGATGGTACCACACTGCAGTGATGAAAGACACCGGGGTATCACTGTGCTCATGTAACAGTGAAAGACAATTTTGTAAGGTTTGCATGGGACTTTTGCACCATCGGTGAACATCCACTCAGTTACAACTCAAACTGGAAATGACCCAGAGTGACTGTTTCATAGGCTATGACACGCTGCTTAGAGATTTCAACGCACATGTCCATATCATTAGATCATATGTACATCTCAAATAGCTGTTTATGTGGTCCCAGAATGCTTAACAGAAACTAAAGGGCAGCAGTGTCTTCATCTCAGGGTTGTTATGAAGTAACAAGCACATGAGCTCTACCTTTGCTTTAAATTAATGTGTAGGTCAATGTCTCCGAACTTACAGTGAGCATTTTTCTCATTTATTCATGTGCCTTAATTGCCCAAAGGATTTCTCCAGACTTCCAGTAGCTTCTCCCAGCTGCTCTGGAGTTCTGTGATTTTCACCAAATTTACTGTGGAAACAAGCACTGACAGTTGAGTCTGAGTCAGATTTAGGCTCTGCCAGCCATGGAGTTTATGAAAGTACCCAGTGACTCAGTTTTCTGCAGTTCTTGAGCAGTGTGCCATCAGAAATGAGAGAGATGTTTACAACGTAGTTATGGTTATTGTTAAACACAGGAAATATTTGCAAACATGTCTTTAAAACTCAAGGAGGGTGCTTGGATGTACCCTATAGAGGGGCTGTTTCAGTCAGTCTGTAGCAACTACGCAAGAGCGCAGGTCCATACTTAGGTTTTTCACATGTTCAGTGGCAGCAGTGGGGCCATTGGGTGGTGGACTGGCTGGAGAGAATTAAACCTGGTGTGCAATGGGACTACCCTACCTGCTTTTTGATAAATCTGATATCCAGTTAAAAGCTAAAATTCATTCAAAAAAATCCTTAATATGACAGGACTGGAATCTCTACTGTATGCACTTACGCCGTTGCCTGGAGATTTTCCTTTGCTGTAGTTTGTCCACCTGTGAGTTTCTCTTGTGCCATGTCCTCTACCTCTTCAGCACAAAAGGTTTTTTTTATTTTTTTTTGTTTGGGTAGGACCTAAGAAAATGGGATACTGGTCCAGTTAGGAGAATAGCCCTCATTCTCTCAAGAGTATGAGTGACGTTATTGCTAGGGGATACAGTAATACCAGAGAGGTAACAAAACTCACCTTCAAGGAATGAAGAATATGCAAAAGTGATTTAGATACTTCTACAGCTTTGAGTATATTTTCCTCTCTCTTGCTTTCTTTGCTGGAGAACATGATACCAAACTGCTTTTCTGCTTCAGACTGTGTGAACCCTTGTCTTCCATCTACTTCAGTGGGACACGAGCATGGCAGAATCTGACTTTACAAACTCTTACCATCCTTGGTAATGTCATTCCTTTGATAAATCACAGTATTAGAGACCTTGCCTGCATTTTGTATGTCATTAAAACTTTGATTAAGAAAAATCATAAATATAAATAAAGTATTATGCTACACCAGCAAGCTGCAATGGTGTGTGTTTAGTCCTGGAAAGTGTTCACATAATAAGCAATCCTGTAGGAGTATTGTTGGTAATGCCTGTGTTATTCTTGCTCCTGATAAATGCACTATAGAAATAAACTAGCTCTCCTAGCATTAATGATCATTTGATTAAAGAAAACTTTCTAGTTAACATTTTGCAACAATATAATAAGTAACTTTCAATTAAATTTTTCTATATGTGGAGAAAATGTGTAATGAATAAATCAGTAAAAACTACATAATGGAAGCCTATTAGCAGGGTGAATATATTCTTGTAACTCAAATTTCTATACCACTTTAGTGTTATCTTCTATCAGAAGAGAAGGTACAATTACCAATTTTATCTTATCTTAGGCTTATTATTAAAGAGTAGTAAAGGAAACTTCATTCCAGAAGCTGTAATGTGATTTTTGATTAATGTTGGGATTTTTATGTGACAAGAATATTTCTCCTAGGCAAAGTATGCACATGTATCTTTGCCTGAACTGACTTGTTTCTGGCAGGCTTTTCACTGACAGGAAGTTTTGCTTCTCTATAAACATATGTATTTTTCTGTATGTATAGCAGATTTAAGAGTACAGGATCTAAAACAATCTGAACTGAATCTATGCTACATGAAAGGACTTAAGCCTTTACTTTACATTTTAATCTATTTAACAAGACTCACTAAACAATAAACCTTCTACTTTATCTTATGAAATGTCAAAGTTGCAAAGAGAAATGTTGAAAGTATTAGCAAAATTAATCATAACTTGAAGTGTTTTGAGTCTCACACTTCTAGGTACGTGCACTAGTTACTGTTATTGGACACGATGTGCATATAATGACACCTGATGGGGTGTCTGAGAGATTATTTAAAATATATTTTCAACCTTTACAATGTTTCTTAAATTTCTAAAAGGATAACCTTTCAAGGTTTGCTGTTCTTCAACTGATGTGCACGGTATTTTTTAAAAGGCAAGGTCTGAGTGTGTTAAGTGAGACCTAAATCAAGCCCTCACTAACATCAGATGAAAGAATTGGATCAGATTTTCAGTTTGCTAAGCCTTAGGATGTTAACATTTGCTTGCCAAGTTGCAGTTGGCATTCACCTGTGTACAAGGAACAGTAAATAGTCCCAGCCTATGCTGACAGTATCTGTAAGGCAAGGAGCATGTATGATTAGTATGTTACCTGCTCTAACTCTTCAGACATGCAAACATGTGTTGAGGAACACAGGAAGGTAGACCAGCATAGCTCTAAGGCAAGACCTGGTTGTCTGTCAGTGCCAAGGCAGCCTGCAGCCTTGGGTTATCTTCTCAGTCCTGCTTTCCAGCACCATTTGGCTCCTCTGCAGAGAAAGGAAACAGCTCTGTGTGAGGCAGTGATGGAGAGTCTTGCTCAGTTAAATGTGCTTTGCATCTTACCTGTCCTTGCAAAGAAAGATATTGTTGGCTCCTGACCTTGGCACACACTCTGCTCTTCACAGGGGAGGACCTTTGGCCAGAAAAGGGCTAATTGTAAGTCAGCAAGTCCACTCTGCCTCTGTGGTTTTTAGGGCTAATGAGAACCAAAACTCCTAGAGATTCAGTCCAGTATGTGACTTGACGTTCTAGTAATTTTGCCTTTACCATCTACTTTTTTTCTTCTTTTAAAAGAGATCGTTTCCATTCCTGCCTTGAACTGCCTTTAAAGCACTGCATTTTATTCTTAGCCAAACTTAAGGGAGTTGCTCTGGATTTCAATAAAACAACTAAATTAATTGAATTTGGCCTGGTTTCCCCTCCAAACCCACTGTTTTCCTTTTTTTTATCAATTTATGTGATTCCTTTTTTTTTTTTTTTTTTTTTTAAAAATGGGACCCTTTTTCCCTTTTTTTTTTTTTTTTTTTTGTTACTGTACACATGGAACCATTTCTCCTGTTTTTTTTTTTTTTATTTCTTCCTTGGACATACTAGATTTCTCTTTCCTAGATTTTCTTTAATTCAAAAAATCATACAGGTTACTTTGATTTCCCTTTCCATATATTTGGTTTCCACACATGCAACTGCTTTCATACAAATATATATTTATGTATTTCTATACATGCATTCATAGATGTGTTTATGTAGTTGATACATAAATATACAAACACATATATTTGTACACATGTGTATATACAGGTATTTAAATGATAACTCTAAGCTGTCTCATTTCTAACCAGTACTCCAATAAACTGGTGCTGACTGGTATATTTATCTTTGCTATCCAATTTTAGTCTCCGTTGCCAATATAGAGTTCACAGGTCACTGAAAATGCATAGTGTCCTGATAAATGTTGCTGTTACTATGTATACTGTACTGAATATAAGGTTTGGTTTAAATTCTACAGAAGCCAGTGGATGTTCTTCCACTGAAAACAAGTGTTTGTGTCAGATCAGAAATACATGTAATACCTGGAACTCTTTCAGTTGTTCAAAACAGGGATGCTTTTACTGATCACTTCAAATACCAATTGGTTTGCTTTGGAGAGGGACTTCTATACAGTTTTAACAACCTGAGATATGTTTCCTTCCTTGAAAATAAAGAAAAAAAGATAAAGAAAGAAGAAAATAAATAAAGAACCAAAGTCATGTTGATGCTCTTCATTCCATAAAGCCCTGTAAGAGTCAAACACAATACGTCTGCACGATAAAATGACTATTTCTGCCAAACTATATGGAGGTAATATTGTTTCAGGTTGTACCAAAATTGGCTAAGCGAACACGGCCAGCAGTTTTGGAACAACCATGTTATTGCAGACAAAACTGATGGTGATTCACTAGTTGCTCCTGCTGCATTCTCCATGGTATCTGTAAATACACACAACATATGAAACACCTTCATAAAGACTCTTCTAACTTGAAGACCTGCTTCTGCCACATAAAAACTCGCTGTTGATTCAGATGCAACATGGGCTACCAGCATGTTTTCCAGGTTAACCAGAGGATTTATGAACTCTGAAAAGTTAAATCTGCCATTCAAGTTTCCAGCAACACTGTGAACCCAGTGCAGATCTTTATAGATCCTTTTAAAAACAAGAAAAAGTGTGCCTTTCAATTAACCCCACATTAATATAAGAAAGATGATGGCATAATTTCAAATGCGTGTTATCTTGCATGAAATACAATGGCTGCACAGAATTGTTTCCAGCTTCCCCTGCCACTAATCTCTGAACAAATACAAACAAAAAACAGTAGCAGGTCAGAGCTGCTGTAATTTATTCATTTCCCCTCCACTGAAACATTTTACAGTCTTTCATTTATTTGTAAATTTTGTTCTAAACCAGAAAGCCCCTTGAGATCTGGCATCTTGTTTTCAAGAGCATCTGCGGGGAAAACAGGGCTGATGGCAGCCTCAAAAACAAAAAGGCTAAAATGAAATGGAAGATGACATCTTCAGCTGTTGTATAGATGTCTGCAAACAGATTTAACGAGATGCACTCATTTGCTTTTTAAAATCTCACAAAGGGTTTGCCATCATGCAGTGTTTGCTCCTGTATCCTCGTTGTTTTTCCCCTGTTATCCCCTGTGGTGTATTCTGCCCATCGGTTTATACCTCTGCCCCATCCCAGACTGGTGTCTCTGCCGTGCTCGTAATCCAAGCTGATGAACTGTGATTCTAAGCAATACCCAGGCAAGGTAGGTATCCCCTCAGTTACCTGTATAAATTACACAAAGGGCAGGCACAGATCGCCTCTTCTTGTCTAAGGGTTCCACGGGAAAAGGGGAGCAATGATTATGATCTTTTAATTAGCGTTGCATTTTACATAGCCTGAAACAAAGGTGTTTGTTTTGGGGTTGACAAAACAGTCTCAAAACCAAACCTGAGCTAATAACAGAATTGCAGACTTGGAGTTGGAGAGGGAGTGACATCTAAGTGGGGTTATATTGTTCAAATGCCCCACATAGGGGCTTGCAAGCAGAGAGAAAAGGGTTTAGACACCAATAACAAATGCTACTGAGTTTCACTGCTCAGCTGGTGGCTCAGGAACTAGACCCTCCTTTGCCATCTGCAATTTAACAGAAATTCTGCCAAATGAATCACCTTCAAACAAATGAGAACCAATGACTCCTTGCATTTTTCAGTATCTTATCATGCTGACCTTAGCTTCATTTATGTTCAATTTTTCAACAAATTATGGAATTGAAAAAAATGCTGCAGTTCTTTATGCTCTGTTTTGAGGCATCATCACTGTGAATTTAGGAATCTGGTAGCCACAGGCCTGTCCAACCAGCTTATACAAAGTCATTTCATCAAATTAAAATCTGAAACAGCTCCCATTATATTGAGTAAAATGCAGATTCTGGGGATGCTCCTCACCCCAGAGAGGGTGCTCATATGTAAAATCTCTGTTTTGGAAATGTTGCCTATGCTTTTCTTCTCTTCCTTTTCACTCTTGTCCCAACACAGCCCAAATTCCACCAGGACTTTTGTTTGCACTTCCTTTAATGTCAAGTGTTGTGCCCACAGACAGCTCATCAGCAACATTTCCCAAGTGTGACAATCTTTGCAGGATTTGGGACTTTCACCACTCTCTGGGCAAAACCAGCATCTGGTTCAAAAAATGAAAATGCTTTTAGTGAGGTTAGAAAATAAAAGCCAAAGTTGTTTGCAGTCCCAAGTTTCAGACCTATATTTCTTCCCTGCATGCGCAGGACCTTGCACACCTGTGGGGCGACAGAAAAACCCTACAACAGGCAAAAGTAATAACATGAGATTTCAAAATAAAATACAAAGGCAGATGTGAAAACAGACCACAAGGTCTGTGAACTATTACACTGGGTGTGATCCTCCTCTGACTTACAACTGTTGTAGATCAATTTACAACCAATGTAGGACTGATATAGACCTGATGTGGTGTAGATTAAACCCCTATTGAAATCAATGGAGTTAGACAGGTATAAAACTTGAGGTAAAGGAGTGCAGAATTAATCTGATTATCTCAGAGTTATGAAAACATCATTTATTTGCAGAATTGATATTCTTTGTGGTTTCTGTTGCTTGACTCTCCAAATGTTCCCTTATACTGAAAACGCACTTGAAAACTTTAAAGATTTACTGCGCAGCCCTCAGTTTGGGTAGGTAATTAATTGTGATGATTATTTATTTTGGAGCTGCTTTTCTATATTTTTGGAGGAAGAAGGAAGTTTGCTGCCAGGCAAGAAGGAATCATTGTTTTGCTTCTTTATAATTTGTGGCTATGTCACTGGCTGATGCATGAAGTTATAGGAGTAGCTGCTGTTGCTTTTTCATTGTGAAAATGCACTGAGCTTTTCGTAGTCCTGAGTTTTTCTGTTATTTTTTTCACCTCCCAAGACTTTGGCATCTGTTGCAGTCAGATAATTTGTAGCGTGGCCCACTTGACCCTTAGTTCATAGGTCATCAGAATCTATATGAAGGGGGTTATTCTCTGCTATTGTCAAGCGAGGGATTTACATCCTAACTCCTATTAATGCTTGTAAATCTCTCATGCATCAATGACGAAAGGAGGCCTAAATTACAATCATATTTGCTTATGAATACTGCCAGAGTATTGACAATCCAAACAGGCATGGAAGCGGAATATTTGAAGAAGATGAAGCTTCATGTGAAGTCTAACAGGAATCTGATCCTGCAGCCTTATGGGAGTGCAATTAGTGGGATACCTGGAAATACATTATTAATTGTTTTGAGAAAAACAAAATGGCTAGGAGAGGTATTGCAACTTCATGGCAACCAAGTCACTGGAGAATACAGTTGCCTGACCAGTATGTGCTGATGGAGTGAATTGCACCAAGTACTAGACTTGCTGAAATCAGGCAGACAGCTACTGGGAGTAACTCATCATCACAGGCAGTTAAGTGGTTCGCGATACAGCCTAGGAAAACAAACAAGGTGAAATCAAATCTGTTTATACATACTACAAATAGGGATGCTACAGTCCACTTTCTAAGACCTATTTTTATAATAATCATCTCCAGTCTTCGTTGCAGGGATTTGAAGTTAAACAGATTTTTGTTTATGATTACGGGTGTGCAAACATCCATGATCACCTGCGTCACCTTCCTGTGGTTGAGTTCTTCATGCTCCTCACTTGGCTTGTGCTATCTGTCCAAAAGCTTCTCCAATTTCCAGTTTCAATGGAGAGATTTACTCACCGTAGTGATATCAGTGCTATTACGTGCCAGATTTACTACAAGCATCATGCCAGCTGCCAGATCCCAAACTATCTTCTTGGAATGCGGTATCTTCTTGAAATGTGTGACTAGAGTCCTTGTTGCATGGAAATAACTGAAGGAAACAAGTTTCTCCTTGAGTAGAAAAGGGTACTGTTACAAGTGTGCTTAGGACTATCACAGTGGAAGTCTGGGTATATCCTTCTCAACTATCCACTAATAAATGCAGTTTTACTCCTCTATACAAGTAAATTGACACATTTCACCTTGATTTACATGAAATCTGATCTACCTGTATATTAAAGGTATTAAAGGCTGTTGTCACAGGTATTTCTTCAAAAGGGAACAAATCCTATTACAAGTCCTTGATACACTTCCTTTATTCAGTTATCATTAAATCACCTTGATTCCTTAGAGTCTGCACTCTAAGGAAGGAGTTAAAAATTTGGATGACAAATTGCTTGTAAGTGATTTAGTCACTCTAAATGCAGAAAAATTTTTGGTAATCATAGAGGAAAAAAAAATTATCTCAACACATAACAAGCAAGAGTTCAGCCTCAAGTCTAAGTCTTTTTACTGATTCTGTAGATAATTGTATACATTTGTCTTCCATTTTTTAAAAATGTCAAAGTCAAAGACAGTACAATCTGTTAGCCTGCAATTAAAACCAGAGTATACTTACATATTCAGCTCTTTCCATGATAAAATTAAGATATCTAATGACTGCACATATCAGAAGAGAACTCACAATTTTATCTCTGCTTTTATCTTGTCAGAATTATTTACTGCTTTTTTCATCCTGGAAGAGTACACCTGCACATACCCTACATTTCCCTGGATGGAATATAAAGGACATTCTCCTCAGGTTACTAAACTGAGGCACTAAGGGCCTGAACAAACAGTCTTGACTCATGCAAGTAGTCCCTTTGACTCTCAGGAGTTAGGGGTGCCAGATCAGTCTGTTATATATCACTGCATTCATAGCTAAAAAGGTTACAAGTTCAAAAATGAAACAAATTTGAGTGAGTGCTACTTCCTAGAAGTAGTAGTCTATTATTTTAAAATATCCTTAAAAATGTTTTTCTTTTGTGCCTAAGAAATGTTTTTTCTTGTGACTGAAAAAAGCTGAAATATTAAAATGTTATTTATAATTACTCCTTATTTATTAAGGATTTTATTTCTTTTTTTAGATATTCACAGATATTTGCTGAGAAATATTTTGATAGCTTGATCCTTAACTTAAGATTTATTTGTTTCAGTTTAGAGTTTCATTATCTGGATGTTTCAAAGAAAAATGGATGCACCTATCTATGTGAGTAGCAAAGACTGTGGCCACTCTGGACATCTTGTCTTATTCTTGATGAATGATGAACATATGATGAATTATGTTACTTATATCGGGATGTATGTACGTGTACATAATATACCCTATATCACATGGTGTATGATTAAGCCAGTATAATCACAGAGAAAAAAATAAGGGATTTCAAAGAAACATTTATAAATCAAGTGCTGTACAAGATGTGTACATGAGTTTAAGACTCTGTCCATTTTAAGGCTACTATGGCCTATGGTTTAATCTCCAGTTTAAATAGCAGACTAAATCACTCTTTTGCAGGAAATAATAGAAAAACAAAGAAATGTAACTTAAGCACAATTCAATTAGATGCAAGGGAATTGAGCACCTCAATTCTTAATGAAATTAATGATCTTTTATAACCACAAATGGCCAGACCTTAATTTTACTTGCTATTTAAAAGATGACACCTAGAGTAAAGTCATGTCCCATAAACCATTAAGTGTCTCTGGGATTCAGAAAAGACTGTCCCTTCCTGGATTAGTAGGAGAGTGTCTTGACACACCTTTAATGCTTCCAGTACCAAGACAGCTCAATTATGACTATAAGATTTTGATTAAAAGGTAAGTGGAGCATCCCAAACCCAAAAGAGATCAAGCAAAGGGCACTCATTAGCTGCAATGGAATATGGCATCTGCCTAGAAGTCTTATCAACAGCCATGGTCATACATGGTTGCTTTGAATTTTTACAAATTTGGTTATAGATAAGTCCAAAGTAACAGAGGAGTGATTTTTAGATTATGTTAAACTTAGATAAATATTAAGAAAGTTTTTCCTACTATCTAAACAAAACCTACATGTTTACCTGTAACCCAATTACTTTGTGTTAACACCCCGAAGAACAGCTTATTTTACTCCTTTTTTCAGCTATCTTTTATTAATTTTATGGCTATTATCTAGCTCATTTAGAGGCTTATCAGAAAAAGTTTGAAATAATAATATATTGCATTAGTCTGTTCTAGATGTCTTCAAAAAGGAAATCTCTCCAGCAATAACCAACTGAGTTAACATTGGCTTCTGAAAAAAGACTCTCCAAATGAGATGGAAAAATAACCTTCCACTATCTGACTATAATTTGAGAAAGCTATTAAGATGTGAAAGTCACCCCAAAATTTTAGTTACTGAAGTTGGGAGGACAAGGATTCTTGTGCTGTGTAGGATTGCATAAAAGGAAGAGGCCAAATATCTGGGGATTCTGGTTTGATCCAACTACCTACAGGTTGACTCGTAGTGTTGACTTCCAAGTTTGTAAGAGAGAAGTAAAATGAAAAAGTGGATGAAACAATATTAGAAATGGCAATGTATCAGAGGCTGAACAATAGCAATATTCTGGCAAAATTTTAACCTATTTCGTGAACTATGTAAGCCTACTGAACTGAGGAATAATGACTATTTCTTCGTATCTCCTCATTGTACCTTTCTTACAAAGAGTTATTGACAGTAAAGTCACTTCCCAAAACTAGAATAGAAAAAAATGATATATGTATTGAGAGACTTTGGCTCTTTCCATGTGACCGTAACATTATAAGTAGATGGTAAATTACTGCATTTTTCCTCTGAAAGGGCTGGGAAAATGTAGCCCATACTGACTTAATCTGAGTTTGATGAAGTGGTTTGTATTTGAGACAACAAGATTAGATTATTGCAGTATATTAGTTTAAAGTCTTTCTGACAGTGCCTTGTGTTACCTGGTATTAAACTATGAATCACCTCTGCATACATATCATGGGTCAGATTCTCCCCTGGCATAAAATGATATGACTTCCACCGATGTCCCTGGAGTTCCCTTACCAACACCAGCTGAGGATCTGGCCCTTATCACACAATATGCTATTGAAATGTCAGGCTTTAGAGCAATTCACCAGCATGATCTACCTCGTCAGTCCTGCTTAGTCATGCCCTGGGGGTAGCTGTGATAATCTCCATTCAATCTGTACTTCTGGAGTGGAGTTGTTTGGAAATAACGCTTTCAGCTGCACACCTTGCTATTGGGAAGTTTGCCAAGAGGCTTCTTGCTCTGTTTGGAAATAAAGACCCACATCTCTACCAAGGTTTTGGCTCTATTCCCTATTGCAGAATTTTCAGTAAGTTATTAGGTGCATCATTACCCCATTTCATTTCCTGGCTGTTCTGACTACCATCCTAGTGCTTATACACTGAAACTGCCAAGATCCTTTCCTCAGCCTTTCTCGTGAGTGCCTGATCCAAATCCCACAGAACTCAATTCAAAGTTTCCCAGCAAACTTACTTAGACTCCTAGGAGAAAATAAAGGAAGATATCTAAAGTTTTTGATCATGAAGACTTTTATGCCACTGACTGAGATGCTGAAGTGGAGCACTTGGGAGCAACAGGGAGCCAAGATTTTAATTCCTGCAATGTCTTCTGCAAGTTTTCCCTCTCTCTGTACCTGTGGGAAGATAATCTCTTGGAGGAGATGTAGATATGGACTTTTTTTTTTTTCTTTTGGGGCATACTGCTTGCTGTTGTTAATGAGCAACTGACTTTACTGGAATCTTTCTATGGATTCCTCAGGTTTGTTTTTCTCAAGGAGGGAGAAGACTTTGAAGATGTGAAATCACTGTTTGTGGGTTTCTAGGTTTACCGTGGGTCTCTGTTATTCTTCTACAATATCCCAGAGTGGGATATCACACTGATTCATATTTCTGCATTCTCTATGTTCAGTGTCATAGAGTGGGGCCTTATTAGGATCAAGAGCAGAGAAAACATGAGCATACAGCCAGCTTTCTCTGAATAATGCACACGATTCCTTCTTTGGATTCAAGCAGCTGGCTAAAAAAGTAAAATTTTTCTAGAAAGAAGGAAAATTTGAATACACTGGGAGTGCCTTCCATAAAATTTTGCATATTTTTGAGGGCTGATAAAGTCTAATTTTCCTGAATACAAAGAAATAAAACAGTATGAGATATTTTCTTAGCCTGCACCTTGAGCCCACACCTCAAACTCTGGCAAATAATCTCACTTCCTGTTTCTTGAGTTTGTGCTTGACTTCTGCTCTATCTCTGTACGTCCCCTGCTTCCCTCTCCTCACCCTACCAAACCTTTGTATCTACATAATTCACATTCCTGAATGGCCAGGCACTTGCCTTTGCTTTTTGGGTGATGACATGCTTCTTGGGTTTGATTTGAAGCCTGCTATAGTTTCATAAGTGTCTGTAACTGCTTCTTTATGGCTATTTGAAATGAAGGACAGCTGTTACACCTTGGGCTTCAATAATATTTTGTCTAGCCAACAACAACTTCTTCATCACCTCATTGAGCCAGCGCTGGTCCTAAACACTCTCTCTGTTGGCTTGTTCTCTGGACACTAACGTGCTTCTGAGTCTGCTGTTTTCCTCTTCTCCAACTGCTCTGGTATTTCCTTCATCTCATACAGACACAAAAGTGCTCGTGAACAATGTCAGTGAAATCCCCTCCAGAGCTTGCTTTTCCTTTGGGTCATAAAACTTCACTGTGTTTGGGAGGGAGATTGCTGTTGTTTCAGCTGTTTGATTCCATAAAGGAGCTTTACTGCTGCTTATATTAACTATTTTAAGTATAGAACAATTATTACTCCCAGAAACGTACTTGAATTTGTTTCAGTCTCTCTGCTCAAATAGCCTGATAGTTTGGATGCCTGCTGGGTGCTGAGCAAGACGTTTCTCCAACCTGCCCTGTGTGACACCTAGTGCTTTCTCTAAAGTTATCCTCCTTAACGTTAATGATCTTCAACAGAGAATCCCTAAAGCAAAAGTAGGTAAAATGAACACCCACCAGAAACCAAGTGTGTTCGGTCCACCTAGCTTCATCTTTGCACATCTGCAAGGTGGTTTGCCTGCATGTGCTGCCCTGCGAGGAGCAGAAGCTCAGGAACAAGGGTTGGTTGAAGCTTTTGTCTCTGATTTTATAGGGAGCTGTTAGAGGACACAGAGAAAGCAAAGACAAAGGGCAGAAAGATAAGCAGTAGGGAAGATAGTGCTAAAATTCTGATTCCACAAACTCTTTTATGCAGAATAACACTAGCTCTTAAAGGAAAGGAATGATGCTTACTTTGCTTACAAGTGTTTGAGAAGGGTAATTAGCCAGTCTTTGCCAAGTGCTCTGAAATACATAAGGTGAAGTGTGCTCTACAAGCATTCTCCCTGGGATGGCTGTGGAGGATGTGGTTTGAGAGACAGGAGACAGTCAAGGAGATATCGCCATCATCAGTGTTTGAATGCTTGAGGTAATCTGCACCAGGGAAGGAATAACTTTGACATCCATTTAGCTGGCTTAGGGAGACCTGGTGGCAGATGTGACAGTGTGATCTTCTGCACGTGGTAACTACTCCAACATAAGCCCTTTCAGGGATCTCACATCCCCTGCATGGCTGCACACACAGCCTTTTGGTCTGGTGGGGGCATGGGAATAGCAGTTCCTCTGGGAGCATGAACAGGGACAGAAGTTGTTGTATGAGGACCCAGGCTGCTCTGAAATTTGTTGGTTATTAGGGTCGGTATGGTTTGGCCATATTTATTCAGAAGCCCTTGATGCTGCAGTATGCCTTTGCAAAGCTTCTTAAAACCAACCCATGTATGTGCCTAGAGCTCGTAGTGAAATTCCAGATTGAGAAGTGCAGCTGCTTGCCAGCAAATGCAGCTCTGAAAGTGAAGCCAGGGAGAATGATTCTGCAGGTCTCCTTACAGTTTTAGAGGTTTTAGCTTTTCCCTACCAAAGACTCAACCTTGGTAAGGTAATCCCTCCACTGACCTTGCTGAGATCTAGATCAGAGCACAACAGAGATTTTAAAAGATTTTTCAGTAAAGTATGAGGAACAGTTTTGCTTCAGCCCCGGGAAATGAGACACTTGGCACTAAGAGATTCAATATTCATCTTGTCACATACTAGGTTGCCTTACTGATCTTTGAGCTGCCGATACAAAAAGCGCCCTATCAAGTTACTGCTGAAATTTCTTAAATGCTCAGCAGGATGATCACGCAGTGGAATATAGAGGAGTTTTAAAACTCTTGCTTCAGAACAGGAAATTATTCCCCCCCCCCCCCAATTTTGATGCAATGTTCATAGATAAAATGGTAGAATGCAGTAAATATATGTTTATGCGCATATTATAGTGTGTATCATGTACTTATAAAAATATCTATCTTAGAAGTTGTTGATGTAAAAATGCTGAATACTAAGATTAAAAGTTAAATATTCTTTCTGATAAAAACATACCCCAAATATAAATGAAATTTTGTTATCTATGTTCACCTTTGCTTGGAATATTATCAAAGCTTAACACTACTTCAACAGTAACACTTTGGACTTCTAGAAAGCCTAGCATGCTTCATCAGGGTTTTTTTCAAGGTCTTCATAGACATTAATTAAAGCTGTGAGAAACTGCGTTCTTGGCACTAACTACACCTATTTAATACTAGCTCACATGTCACATCTAAGGTCAAACAGCAAATCAGTAACAGAAGCAGTAGCAGAATTGTCATACTAGTGCTCCTGAGACCTGCCAGAGCTGTTGGATATTATCTTCCACCAGACCATAGTACCAGTTATAGAAAATAACTTTTGATCAGTCAGAGAACGATCCGGCTGCAGTAGCTGTTATTACCATCCCTATAAGGCTGTGTGAACTTCAGCAAATTGTTTTAAGAACAGATAAACCCAGACTGAAGGTAAAAAACCAAACTTGTGAGAGTGCTATTGACAGGCAATATCATTAAATCTGGTTTCACTTTATTTCGGTTATATATTCCATTTCATAAAAACCTTATCATAAAGATCTAAATCTGTGAAGAATGACATTAAGCATTTCTTTATTACCTCTGCCAGTCCATTAAAAGAAATTACATCTATCCCTTCCCCTATTATTTCAGGGAGTGCAAGGAGTTAGACATATTTTGGCATAATTGCTTTGGTATCAAAGGTTTATTCTGTAACTGCTGTTGTGCAAACAAAACATTTAAGGAGCAATCAGCTTTTTTCTATATGGTCCATCACCACAGTACATAAACAAGCTATAGTCTACCCATTTTGCAACGTATGAAGTTTTAAACAACTTTATTGGCATCTTTTTGCTAAAGACAGATGTCAGACTGCACCCAGTTTATCCATACACTGTAAAGTGTTCCCTGGCTTCCTAATTTACTAACAATGGTGGTTCATTACAATGACAACTTAGAAAAACATGTTACTTAGAAGTTATGATAAGGTAATTCTGCTTCTTGGAGCCTCTGTAATGAATCACCATTTTCCCTCCCTCCCTTGACCTAATTTCAAAATCTTATACCTATGTAAAATATTGTGATGAGAATTGTGTCTAATTATCTTCTAAATTTTTCTTTTAATTGCTAGAAGGATGCCCATTCTTGAACGAGGGAGGTATTCATGATGTAATAGTGTTAGAGAGTCCTTGAAATCTAGATTAATTATTAGTTGTGTGGACTTCTGAGAGTTTTTGATGTATTCATTTGCATTCACAAAGATGGCTTTTTAATTAAAGAGAGTTTTTGAACTTACACAAATCAGCCTTTTGCGAATGTCCCTAGAAACGTGAAAAGTGTTAAAAGTGAGAAGAATCAAAGTTTTCCTGAAACATCACCTCCCGTTACAAATGCTGTATGACCAATAACATTTGAAATACCAGACCTCAAGTCAGCAGCTCTAGCTGATCTCTAATATAAAGCAGAATTATTAAAGCTTGCATTTGTTAACCAGAAATGCCTTGTTTTCAAATACCATATAAATTCTTCTGTAGAAAAGAGGAATATGAGAATATCTGATTTTCATTTGAGCTTCCATTATGGCATGTTTCTACCTTTACCTGCATGCTTGTTTTTTTGGTTTTATGAATAAAAGCCTATTTCCCAAGGACTCAAATTCTAAATGCTTCCTCATTGTAACTCCTATGATCCCTTGTTGCCACTTGAGACTTCTGGTTTTACTTTCTTTCTTTTTCTTTCTTTGAGATCAAGAGAACAAACCGAAAGCACTCAGTCGCCAGGTCTGTTTCACAGATTTATAAATGGTACCATATTTTCTGGATTACAGTGATTCACTTCTTAATGCAGCCTAACATCTAATTTACAATTTTGACTGCTGCTACGTATTGAATTTGAGCAGATGTCTTTACTGAGCTGTCCACAGTGATGCCTAAATCATTTCCCTTAGAAGTTTACAGCAAATTCAGATCCCATAGGAGTGGATATGTAGTTTAATTTGTACTTTCTAATTACTACTTCTAATTACTTATTTTGTAAATAAGTGGAATTTAATCTGACAGAATACTGTCTGATTTCATCATTTTGTGAGATCCGCCTCCCTGCCAGAGCTGCCTAATTTCAGTTTTCATCACATGAATAACACCAGCCCTTCTCCACAACTATGATCCCATTTCAGAACCGTGCCATAGCCAGACTGTGACCTTTAAACCTCCTCCATGGTCCTGTCTTCTCTGCAGTTCATGGTTATACACAAAACTAGATTTATATGTGTCTTTAACTGGGTCTTGTTCTCATCCCTCTTCTGCATTTATTCATGTCTTCATTTTTGAAAGTGATCTTCTATTCTGAAGCGCTCAAATAATTTATTTCAGCATCTGGTTACTTGTTTTACAATTTCCTTGCAGTTTTCAGAGATGGCACCATATATTCCCACCTTCCAGAATCCTTTCCTTCTTGGCCTCACTTAGGATGACTCTCATTTTCAAATTATATTTTCTTTAGCTTGAACAGACTTTTGCAACTTGGATTTTGACTGTTTCTTCCTAGTAGCTTTCCTGCTCTGTAATTTTACTTGTTAATGAATTGCGAACACTCTCCATGGTTCTGTCAGCATTTCCTTAAACATACTCTGAGTTGAATTCCTTTCCTAAATTTTCCCTTTAGTATATTTCTATGGAAATAAATATTTTTTCCTTTCCTTTTACATGTGTACACATCTAGGTATAAACTGCATAAAAAAACAAGTCATGCTTATTCATACGATGATCACAGTGCTACTTAGGGTCTCACTTTATGAACCAACTTGTGTCCCACAGCAGAGGAGTTCTGAGAAGCAGTCCCTCATGCTACCCAGTTATTACTTTTCCTGACCGTTTTCTAAGGCAATGCTCAACCACCCTAAGCAGGGACACCCACAGGCATTTGTTCTTTACCAGCTTTTGTGTTGTCCACCTCTCAGTGACTCACAAGAACTGCAGTGATGGAAGAGCTGCTGTTGCAGTTTCTGTGGTTGCTGTTCTCTGTCATGTGGGAATTTTACCTGTGAGGTTTCTTCATCATGGTCTGCATGAAGGGACCTTGAGACCTCCTGAAGTTCTCCGTGAAAAACAAGAGGAAGGAAAACACACACTTGAATATATAATAGCTGCATAGTCAGGGCCCAGGAGATGAAACCCAGAGGTTCAAGTTGCGATTGTGTCTGCTTTGGAGGAACAGCTTGAACCTGCACCTCTGACAGCTGGTGAAAGCTGCAGTCAACAGATTCTCCTGGAGACTGTAGTAGAGTTGTCCCTGCTTCTCATTTTCAGAATAAAAGCAAAGATTCATTAGTATAAAATGTGAGTGAGTTAATGATCATTGGTGTCTTCACTAATTTATCTCTCTCTCACTTCTCAGCAAAAGCTTTATTCAAATAGGTATTTTGCCATGAAAGATTTTGCTTTCTACAAAACAGTCTCAGGTGGGAATGTCAGACAGTCTAAAAATTCTCCCAAACATGTAATTCCATCCAGCTATCTTCTTTTTTAACCTTCGTTAGTAAATGTCTGCACTGTTTCAGAAGATATTTTGCTTCCTCATTGGATTGCAGACATTTACCCATCCCTGGTTTTAAATATAGATTTTACTCATACAATTAGACCTGCAGTTGGTGCTGAACCAAATTACTTGATCTAGCACTTTTATTGTGTATAGAGTTCACCTGGTTTTAACATCTCCCCAAACCTTTGGTTTAAATAAATCTTCCCAAAATATTCATGGTCTTCCTTGAAGGCAGTCTGTTTTCATGTTGCTTAAAATGTAAACCATCCGTGCAATGTAAATGTAAACCTCCAGGCAATTCATTTTCTAATTTGTTTTCTCCCACATTGGAAACTCAAGAACGTGTACTTCATTTACATCTATTATTACTATATTATAGATATTGTTATTATTATTAACATTATTATTATTATTTACTCTGGGGGTGATATGTGCCCTCAGGCAGTTACATTATAAATTGAAACCAGATGTCCAATGAGTTGATGACACATAGATTTCCAAGCAGGACTGAAATCTTTTCCTAAAATTCACATTGTTGCAGATGAACTAACGTGAGTCTGTGTGACAAACGGGGAACAGACCATGGCAAGTCTGAAATAATGTCACATATCACCTTGTGATTACACAAAAAAAACTTTTTACAGTTTAAGTTTGCTCTTCAAACAGTGAAAATATGACAAAACAAGCAGGGAAGGTAAGAGGCTACAGTAAGATTAGAAAATAGGGAAAGTACATTCGGAAGCCATTAACAACCCAACGCTACTAACTAAAGCTAGCTTTAAGATAGTCCCTCCAGGGAGGATACTTCAAAGATACTCAAATAAAAAAGGCAATTTATTGGCTAAGTGATCTTCTTAGAGGCCCCAAATTTCCTACCCAGCCCATTTGTTTTTCATTCCTCTTAAATTTTAAAGTCACCTTTGCAATTGCTCAAGATCTTTAAGGAATTTTTTTTAGAAATTATACTAATTGGCCTATTTTTACTCCCCTCTCTTTGCCCTTAAAGACTATGAAGCTTGGTGCCTAAAAATAAGTCGGAGTGAGCTGAAGTCTGCGATCTCCAGATGGCTATCAGCAAGAGAGTTAGTTTTACACCCTGTGCTTTGTGTGCGGTTACCTGCGCTCTCCTGCACCAGAAAGTTTAACCATTGCAGCGTAGTTAAGAACAGTAACGCCAGAATGTAGGGCACAAACCGGCCCCTTGCTACGGCTATTTCCTACGGAGACCAGGAGGTCTGAATTCTCCCATTAGCCCCTGTGACTTTGATTTGGTTCAAATCCACTGTGCAATATGAAATGTTGCAGCAATTTGAAAAAGAACAGAACAAATCCTCCTGCAAAGCTCTCATGGTGAGCCAGGGACTAATAACAGCACTTAACACCTGAATGCTATTATTTTTTTTTATATTCCATTAGAAATAAAAACACTGAAAATGCAGAATCTAGTAAAATAGACTGATAATAATGAAGAGAGAGGTCCTCTCCCAACAAGCTATTGTTATATGCCTTTTTAAGCGAGATTTTCATTTTTCTATAGCATTTTCAAAAATATTGTGACCATTGTTTTGCCATCAAAGGAATATGGCAAATTATATCGTATGAAGCTAAGGGGCTGACTCCACACCCCCCGTACATGGACATTCAGCGATACCCAAAGCAAGCTGGTATGCTGGGTTAGCTGTGGTGCAGCTGTGCGGCTCTCTGCCAAGCCAGCACGTCCTGTCCCTCTGCAAGGGCACGCAGCTTGTGCTAATAGGACTCTGTCGATTCTCTGCCTTCCCTACATGGCCCTGCACATGAAGGAGCTGAAAAGCATGATTTCTAAGACCTCCAGCTGGCAAGGAGGTGAGAAGATATATCCAGTAAAGAAATTAACTATGTGCTTAATATTAAATATGCGAATCTCACTAAATTTGTATGTGTTAAATGGTGGCATTTTTATGGCACCATAGAGCAGGTTTAGAAGCTGAAAGGTCTCAGCATAAACATGGACTTCTGTTCTTCATGGGACTGCTCACTTGTTCATATTTCTTAGAACAGAAAACAGAAATGTTTTAATTGAACTGTGTAAAATTGCTATTCAACGCTATAATTCTGACAAAACATACAAATGGGCTAAGCTTGAATCATGTGCACTGTTCCAAGTTGAGAAAATATACAGATGTCTGAAAGTTTTAAATGTAAATCAGGACATTAGGGCAGTACTGTGCTTTTGAAACTTGAGGTAGAGACTGGTGTTGGCAAGGAACAAAGGGTTGAGCTGCCACCCTTCACCTATATAACACTGTTTTTATTTTCATCAGAGCTTTCTCATGAGCAGGGAGGAATGGACTATTAAAATATTCAACCAGTATTTTCATTAGCTTGCTATCAAAAGGGGGATTTACACACAATAAGCTAAGATGGTGGTATAGCTATAGCAAAGGACAGTTCATGGCCAAAAAGTGTTAAATCTGTTGTGGATTAAACCCAATTTATTTCCTAGATATCAAAGGTTCTTTCTTACTTTCCCTGTAATGTCTGTAATCTCCTTTATTTATACATTCATGAACTGCTGAAGCCCTCTGTGGATTCCTGCCTGCAATGCAAGGGCCATGGGGTCAAGCACAGCCCCACACAGATGCCCACCTTCGCTGCGTGCATGGGTGGGTGGATGCCAGAGAGTCAGGGGATTTAGCCCCATTTGACACCATTTAATCTAATTTCTACTGCCTGTCTCTTCTTGCAGATGACTGAGGAGGAGGGGGACAAAACAGGATCAGGACCAACATGGTGTCTCTTAATATCAGTCTACAAAGGAGAATTTAAAATGACATTTCAAATGAAGAAGAAAAAGATCCCCCTTGTCTAGCTTGTGCTGAATATTTTTCCCCTATGCTCTTCCTCATGTTTAATTTTTAGTCATTTGCACTCTGATAGAGATCAAAGACTTCTGTCAAAATACGGTTTGCACTGAAGTAGGTATTTTGCAAACATACAGGGAGACATTTTTTTCCCCTGGTGTCTTACAGTTTAGAAGTAGTCTGAAAATGATTTGTGAGAGGAATGATTCCTACAGATCTCTGCCTCTTGATTGCTTGGATTAATAGAACCATATTAAACCAGTCTGTTTTCAGTTTATGTACCTATAAAATGCACCTTCTTATAATCCTTGTCTTTCAGAGTAATTTAACAGCAACAAGCAAACACAGGAATACTGATTAATAATCCATTACAGAAATAATCAATGAACAGGTTCAAAAGACCTGAGCCATGATCTTATGAAGAAATAGTACTCTCCTGCTGGAAGACATTTTATGGGACAGAGAAACATGCAGTTACCTTTGATAATTTTATATTAAATCTGGATGACATAACACAATAGGTTCAAAATTTATTAGGAAACTAGGCAAAAACTCCAAAACAAACACATCTAAGACAGGAGGAATAGCTTAAAGCACTCAGGAGCAGAGTCCTCAAGTATATCTCTGTATCGTTTTATTTGCGTTAAGGAAAGATCACTTGCAGCTTGGCAGTGAGGAACAGTTACCACAGGAGAAGGAAGTCTCTCCTCCCCTAGTCAAAGAGAAATATCATCTGATGTATTAGCACTTCAGGTCTCTCTGTTTTCTAAATAAGTTAAGATGCTTCCTGTCTTTTTTTTTTTTTTTTTTTTTTTTAAAATAAGGAAAAGGTAAATCCAGTAGGCAAATTTCAAGCCCAAATCAACCTTGGCTTTCCAAGCTAAAAGGAGGATGAGTTTCTGCCAAGATAGCAATAGTAACACCAATTAAATACTTCAGTGATGCTGCATGTCCATTGACCAAAACAAGCACAGTTTTCTCTTTGCAGCTAAGGTCACCCTCAAGCCCATTTCCTCTCAGCTTCTGAGAGATGCTACCTCTAACCTCCGCTGTTGGAGAGGTCCACGAGTCAGAGTAAGATTTTTTTCCCCTCTCATGTCCCTGAGCTTAACAACCCACTGCACTGACAGCAAGCGGGATGTGTCTGTGGCTGTCACTGACAGTGTCTCTGTATCGTCACGGCACGGCCGTCAGCAGCGGTGGTGTGCATGGGCTCCTGGCACCGGGAATCCCTGGCAGCCCTCCTCTATCAGGAAGCACCATACCCTCCACTCTTTGTTGTGGCAGTTGCTTCTCAAAAGCTCACATTTATCCCTTGCAAGCACATTTGCCACTTCAAATCTGTTTCCCCATGGGATGTTTTTGCTTTATCGTAACAACCTGTTTGCATTTCCTCAATTGTCCAGGCTCTTTATGCAGCTTGAGGAAAAAACCCCTCCACCTTTCCCTTTCAGATTCTTATTTCTCTATCTGGAGCTTTCTGCAAAAATTCCCCATGAGAATGTCGCTTTTATTGCTGCTGTATATTTTTATCTGGCCACATTATACCCAACAAAATGCAGGTCCCCTCCTGTGCCACCTGTTCTCACCTCCGGCCAGTGCTTCCTTCCATTTTTAATTACCATTTCACTTACCTGTTATGACTCTACGCAGAATCACTGACACTAGAAAACATGCTGCACATTGCTCTCCTGTCATTGAGATGCTGGCTAGACTGGTTGTTGTCTTGGCCATGGGGACAGGATTCCACCCAGAGACCCTAAGCAATTATCTTTCTCATTCCCCTGTGAGGTTGGAGCATAGTATTGGTAATTAAATTCACACTTCTGTTTGTTGTGTTTTTTTCCTATATGTTCCCATTTCCCAGAAACCTTAGGCAAAGGATTTTCTACTGGGATGAGGAAGCAGGATCTGAGGCTGGTTTGGTTTATCTCTGGAATTCAATCTGGATCTAACAGTTACCTGTCAAATCATTACGTAATTTTACTTTTTTTGGGAAAAAAAAAATGCCCTCGATGTTGAGAATTTATTAGGTCACATTCACAGTTTGCTACATGAGGACCTGCCTGGAATGGATTATTTTTAGGGGAAGTTATTGAGAGGCCAAAAATGAACTCTCAGCTAAAACCCGGAAAAAGTGGACAGGGGGAAGGGAAATCCCCTGGGATGGGTCCCCTTGGCTGGAATCATTAACTCTGCTTGCTAGTCAGCCAGCCAGCCACTCTTTTCTCTTTCGCTTTGCTAGGCCTTGTTTGCTACCACATGCTACAAAACCCCAGCAAACAAATCTCTCTCACAGTATTTTCAGGTCATTTGCCAAGCTCCAGTGCTGCTAGTTGCCAACCCCCCTCTGAGTTTTCAACTGCCCAGGCCCTCTTCTTCCTGCCAGACCACTTTTTTCTATACAGCTGTGCCATCTACCTCCACCACTTCTCGATTTGTTTGTCTTCAAAACTGTTCATTATTTCTCCATTTCATTTCACTGCGGAGGTCTGATCCAAGGCCCGTTGAAATGTTTCCATGAACTTCAATGGGCTTTGAATCAAGCCCAGCATCTTTGTCTCTTCCAGGCATCCTTAGCTGCTTCCAGGTCAGTCTTTCTTCTCTTTCTGCAACGTCTCTTTATACTTTTTCATTCAGCAATACAATATGCCATGACACCTCTTCTCCTCTGCATGGCTCACTCGAGCTGGTGAAGGAAATCTGAGAGCCAGCATGCAAGAGGAGCTAGCCAAAGGTGTAGGCATGGCTGTCCACAAACCTTGGCTGAAGGTAGAACCACCTAAACCTTGGCTGAAAGTAGAACCCCCTTTCAAAAAGATTGGTGTTTCCAATTTACTTTTAAGAAGACTATCATATTTGGAAATATTTACTGGTTTTGTCACGGTTTTATCTAAATGAAACAATTGCCTAGGACATGTTGGGGTTAGAGCAGATCAGAAACACTGAGGGCCTGGTGGTGCACTAGACTGCTGTGGAAGGGGACAGCGTTGGACAATATACACCTCCACTGAAATCAAAGGGACTTTGGAGATTTAAAACAGATAAGTATTTGTCTGTGGAAATACAAATGTAAATAATTTATAAATAAATAAATACACGTCATTCATACCTTTGAAAAAAAAAAATCCCAATTACAGTCATGGGTGGAGTTAAAATTTCAGCTCATACTATTTTTTTTTTTTTCTGTATTACATAAAGAATTGTTGTACCTATCTCTTTTGGTAAAGTAAAACTCCAGATGCAGGAACTGGTTTTAGCTTATCTCCATAAAGCATAGTTCAGGATTTTAACTTCTGTTAAATGTCTTTTTCCTACTGTAGACATTTTTCTTCCATGTGGAAGACTTATCTATCTTTCAAGTGTCCTGCCTCTATAGCTGTTTGTTTGTTTTTAACAAGATTGTCTTTTAACTTCAACCAAAAGCCTTTGTGTTTAACCCCAGCGTAATTGTTTTCCCCTACCTGCTGTGCTGACAGCCTTGTACATTATTCAGGTCCAGGCCCCTTCTCGTTGCTCTCCCACCCCTCTGCAGACAGGGATGATCCACGTTGCTGGGAGCCGAGACAGGCACAAATGCTGGGCGTACTCGTATGATGTTTAGTGATATGGAGTAAACCATATCAAAGAGCAAACTTCATCCCTTTTGTAATGCTTTTTCTCTAGTCTAAAAGGTGGAGCTGGTATTTTCACATTACAGAGGCGTTGATAATTTGAAGTGTTAATTTAATCATTCTTGCAAATACCGGGATTGTCCGGGATCCAGTAAACACCCTCTGAGTTTGTGACTGCTCCAAAGCCCATTGAAATCAGCAGGAGTCTTTCTGAACTATTGAATTGCAGACTTTCCTCGGGGTTGTGTACAACGCCACAGACTTAATTACCATGTTCCTGGCTGGGATAAATATGCAAATGGACTTTTCAGCTGGAGGGCCTTAAAATACAGGTTGGACACATGGCAACTAATGACTTGATTTGGGCTATATGCAAACATTTGTCAGCCAAAGGCCTGAGCCTATTCCCATGGAAGCAAAAGGCACAATTATTACCAGCTCCAGGGAGAGCAGGACTCGGTTGCCTTCTTTAAATACTGGCCAGTGTTTCCAAGCAGCTCGAATCTGTCAGCAGCGTTTCCTCAGCCTTTCCTCCTTCTCCATTCCCTGATCCGCTGTGATAAGAAAAAGTCCACGACACAGATTTTATCATAAATGCTAGAGATTTATGCACCTGCAGGTTTCACAGCTGCAGGGCAGGCATCTTATTGCAAATGCAGCTCCAGATATATTCAACACATGGGTTGTTTTCACAAAGAAATGGGAGCTTCTTTCCAGGAGGAGAAAATCAGCATCTTTAAATTTACCAACATAACCACTCTCCTCAGCATCTCCTGCATGGTACCACTGCAAGCTCTCTGTTATGGGACTGAGTACAATTTTGGGCTCGCTCTCAAATCATTAAAGCTTACTCTTATGGCTGATAGTGAAGGGGAAGAGAAGGAAGACTCAACCCCACAAATCTGAGTTTGCTGACTCAGCTCTGTGTGGCTCTAAGGCCAGCTGTAAGCAGACTTGTTAAATCAGCTTCTGTTATGGGACAAAAACATCTGCTGGAAACCTGATGTCCCTAATAATTCACAATTCCCATACTGTATTTATTGACATTCATAGTCTATTTGTGACCCTTTTTCTTTTTCTTTTTTTTCTATCAAAGAGCTGCAATCAATAAAGCACCATTTCAGTCATATGCTTTTGAGAAGGGTTGTGTCTGGAGATGCAAACCGTGACTTGTGCGTTGCTTAAGCAGCTTAATGCAGTATTTTTCATCAGCGCAAGAAAGCCTGGAGCATGTGCAAGGGATGGTTTCACACCAACTTCTTCCTGAGGAGCATGGCAGCCATGCACAGAGAGGTACAGCAAAGCAGCACAAGGAGTTCGGACAAAAGGCTACTCCTCCACTGGCATCTTTGTGGAGAATTTGCTGCAATGTGATGGAGGAGTGGGACAGCTGGAGGAGTGGCCGTGAGAGCTGAGTGGCAGGAAATTCTGGGAACCCAATTTAGGTGGCAGAAGCCTCCATCCCTTCCCAGTCACCAGTGGGATGGTGTCGGCCAGCTTGTCACTAAGAGCCCCTGTGCTAAGTTCTGTGCTAAGACACCAGGCAGGATTACTATGTTATTATAAAATATGTAAGGTGCAACATCGTGGTTTAAAATGCCCAATTTTGTGCTGATACTTTTTATGTTAATTTTATATGTACCTGCAGTCAAACATGTCAGAAAAATAGCCTGTACTTGGATAACTGAATATGAAAACTAATGATACCAATTTTTAGCATGATGTGAAATACCATGAGTCCCCTGTGACTAGGAGGTTAAAAAAGACAAGAGTTTGATGGTGCTGCTCCATTCATGTTTGGAAATCGGCAATTAAGTGATAATAATAAAATATAGAAAATAAGTTGTTTATAAGTTGATTTTTAGATTACTCTGCTTTGTTCTAGCAAAGACATCTAAAATGGAGTTCTGAAAACATGACAGCAACAATATTACAGCAGCAATGCAATGCACATTCCAAAGAAACAACAAAACCTTGCTGCAGTATGTGACACCACAAAAATACCCTGCAAAAGGAAAAAGGTTCAGTGGGCAGAACAACAGGCAATATGAAGGAATCAGGAAAAGCAACCAATTGACCTGTATTAATTACTTTTTTTTTCCCTCCCCCTCTGTATATTTACTCCAAAGCAACACACAACACTAATCAGACAAAGAGGGGTATGGATAAGTAGAGGTGGATGACAGACAAGTGAAAAAGAATTTATAGGACACATATAGAGATAAAAGGGAATTAGCATAAAGTAAAATAAAAGTGTGTGTATGTGTGTGTCCATGTGTGCATTAGTATGAACGCATGTGTAAGCATAAACAGACATATGTGTGTGTATTTGGGCAGTGGCTGAAAGCAGTAAGAAAGAAATGTATTGTTGCCTCTTTAAATATTATGTTTGTAAAAGAAATCAAATGCAATCATGGCAGTACCTCAGTTCTTGGATTGCTAATTCAGCATCTAAAGAACATATTATCCATAAAAATATAATTCTTTCCTTGTTAGCACTATTGAGAATTAATAGATATATATGGAAGGAAAGAGAGTTAGATGATCATAGAAGCATGTAATTTACATCCACTCAATGAGAAGACCAGAAGAGGAAAGTCCAAGGTAACTAGTGTTGGTGAAAGTTTGTTTTATTTTTGCGAAGTTGTTGAGGACCATACAGAGTGCCTGCCATGCATTAACCTGTTTGGATGAAGATTCACAGCAGGTTGCTTCAGTATATTGGTGTCCTCTGCAAATCATCTGGACAGCTGGGACCATGAAATTTACCCAGGTCCAAAAAATGTTGACCCTCACCAAACCTCAGTGCCCTCTAAGGCCATATGTGCAGACCAGTTCACATTTTGCACTTGTTTTGCCACGGTGGAATGACAAAAATGCTCTTGTCAAATGGACATGAGATTTTCAGGTCCTTCCAAACAGGAAACATGTCAGCAAAACATGTCAGATGTTTTTTTAACTACAGCATTGGAGACACATTTTTCCTTTGTTTTTAGTGTCATCTTCTGTACTTTGAAATAAATAAATAATTAAAAGGCAAAAAGCCTGTTTGACTCAATTTAGTGTTTCTGAACCAAGTATAATCCCATCAGTTTGGTTCCATCATTTGTAGTAAACTATTCACTAATCTAAGACAGGTGCCCCTGGGTGTTAACATTTAGTCTTCTAGTAGAAAAGTGGGTGCAAAGTTAAACCACATGTTCTACTTAAAAATAAGTGAGGTGTGATTAGGCAAGGTCTTTAAAACATGCGCTCAGACACACACAAATGCACACGCACGCACAGTTTGCAAGGAAAAGATGCTGACACTTACAGGCTGTATTCTGTAGTTATGGTCTGCACTTAACTCTTTGCCAGGTGGATCGCTCTGTAGAAATCCAAGGGGCAAAAGGTTATGTTGAGCTCATTACTGTGGACAGCTTTTAAAACAAAAGTGATAATATGGACATTCCTAGGATGATGTGTTTCATTAATATTTGCCCACTGCGAGAATATGTGAAGGGCTTTGCTCAAAGAAAACCTTACAACTTATTATACTGATGTCTCTTGGAAAGGTAGAGAAAGCTACGGATGGCCTAACATACCCATTTAAAAATATGTATACATCTATTTTCGTTTTTATGAACAATCTCTGATCAGTTGAATTTTGCTTGTTATTGACAGAAGGAAAAAGTCCACCAACTCTCTAGCAGTTGTTTTTAATGTCATTTCAGATTGAAAGGGGCACTTACAAATGCCTAAAATCTGGAGTGAAGATTACAGAAACCCATCAATTCAAGAACTATGTTCACCCTATACCCCCTTACTTTTGTATAAAATGATTTTAAGAAGCTTTCAGTTCAGAATTCTGCCTTTTTAGTCGAGGGGATCAAAGTTGTTACTGCCTGGGCGGTTTACAGAGCAATGAGACTCATGGCCAACATGTCACAGTGCAACAACATTGGAACCAGCTTCCAAAAGACAAGAGGACAGAGTACTCTTGTGTTTGAATTATTGAATACTGTATGACATAATTTTGAGAGTCAAAGCACAGGAAACATAATCAATTATTTCTGTAAGAATGCATTTGAGGCTTAAGTTGCAAATGTTTTGAAAGAAGGTAGGAAAGCAGATTTTTTTAAAAAATTGAAAACAGTTATTGCAGTAATGATAGCAGCTTTAAAGTCTGAACCATAATAGATCTAAATGTCTTCAAACGCTGGCAAAAGAGCAATGGAAAATTAATGATGCAATATTTCAACAGAGATGTTCACATCATCCATTATTTGAGGATCACAGCATTCCAGGGAAATGAATAGCTTATCCCCATTTTACAGACAAGAAGATAGGGAATTTCCATGACTCACCTACAACCGTTCAGCCTTATGGTGACACCATGGTGGGTAGAGCTGCTCAATACCTGCTTTCATGTCTACCTATACAAATTCTAGGCACACAAAAAACTATTATGGCGTATTGGAGGCCTTCAAGTGCTGAATTATTTACATCTGTTTTTGACGCCTTTTTTCAGAATAAAACTATTAAAATGTAGATGTTCTCTCCCTCCACAAAATACTAGATCTATACTCTGTAGGTGTAAAGAGAAACTTCATTTATTTGTGATCTCAAGTGCACACTCTTACACTGTCTTATTAAAAAATAAGAGAGAGTTTGATCTAGGAAAGGAGATGAAGATTTTTTTTTTTCCTTTAGGAATAACTAAGATATTAAAAATGGAAGATTTCAGTGATATTACAACAGATGTAGCATGTCAGTAATATGCTTCTGAAAAGCTGTACAGATGATGTAGGACGTACAATAAAATTGTTAAACCAAAATTGTGAAATTAAGATTGACTAAAATGGATCTTTTTCAGAATTCATTTTCACTGGAAATTGAAAACGTATTCACTTTTGCTCCAAATCTGAGAAACATCTACCGGAAAGCCAAGCCATCTCATGAAATTCAAATTTAGGCTTCATTACTGATTCATCCTTACTAAGCACACTGAAGACCTTGGAGCACAGGTGCATCTCTGATTGCCAAAATAAATATTTCTTCCTCCCTAACTGAGGAGACTGTAGTGTACTGCAGTTCAGATTATTGCCTGGACCACTAGGAGTGGCCCACAGGGCTCTGTAATAGCGAGAAATTCACTCTGAGATTGCAAACGAAGCCTAAACAAGACCTATGAAATAAGAATCTATTACAGATGGGTGGGGTTTTTTTCCAGTACAGATTTGGATTTTCACCCCTCTCCTCCTCCTATCATATGTTGCTTGTTTTAGTGGTTGGCAGGAAGGAGGGGGAAAGGAACTAACAACATGTGTGCCTATCATCACCCTGACCACTGTGCTTGTACATTTAACTCACTCCCCTTTGCTTTGTCTGCTTTTTGTCTTTATCCTGCTCGATCCTGTGAACACTTACGTGTGTATAAATTCTGCGTGTGTTGACTTCAGCTGGACTACTCATGACAGTAAGCTGCAAACATGATGCTCACAACACAGAGCCCTTTGTTTCCTTGAGGGAGATCTGACCTACAATTAGGTTGGTGCAAAAAGAACAGAGGCAGAAGAAATCTATCCTTGCCAAAAACCACAATACCTCTCCCTTCTAGATATTTGTGGAGGGACTTTTTACAAAGGCAGGCAGTGATAGAACAAGGGGTAATGGTTTTAAACTGGAAGAGGGGAGATTGAGATTAGATAGGAAGAAATTCTTTCCTGTGAGGGTGGTCAGACACTGGCCCAGGTTGCCCAGAGAAGCTGTGGATGCCTCCTCCCTGGAAGTGTTTAAGGCCAGGTTGGATGAGGCTTTGAGCAACCTGGTCTAGTGGAAGGTGTCCCTGCCCATGGTGGGGGCATTGGAACTTAATGATCTTTAAGGTCCCTTCCAACCCAAACCAGTCTGTGACTCTATGATCATCTGTACAAGAGATAATTCTCCTAGAATACACGCTTTTTGGAGACAGGGTAGAAGGAGAAAATGTGTGACAGAGTAGAGATGGAAGATGGATTCTCCTTCTTGCAGCTTTCAAGCTTGCTATTGCCCAAAATTGGAGTGATGGAAGAGTTAAAGTGACTCCCAAAATGGCTGATGCCTTCTCCGGGGATCAGGCTGCCAGCTGTGCCGGAGATACTTGCATCAAATATTCCTTCTCCTACCTCGACCTCAGAGTGAAGCTACCTCCAAGAGTTTCTGCAAGGAAAATGTATCTTACTGTAATTGCACAACATCTAGCGCTATGGATCCACAAGACAGCACAAAAAATCTTAAAATGAAAGTAATATCTATTTTGCTGAGGTTAAATTGATATAGTCCTCTCTTACACTCTAATTTAAAAAAGCAGTCCACTTGTACAAGCTGGACCCAGGTGCTCATATTAAACAGGCTAAGGATCAGTTAATGGGCAGGTCCTCTAAATGTGGAATTAGCCCTTTCTTAAGAAATGCTATTCATTGTCTGGATTACTAAAAACTTTCCAATTTATCTCATTCTCATTAAAAATTGGGCTTTCATCAGAAGTGTTTTATAAAAAAATGAGAAGAAATGACCGCTGGAAAAACAAACTGAGTCAGAAGTTTTCCGTTTTTATTTTTTATCCAAACAAATCTATCTAGTTGTTCAGATGACCATTAACGAAGCCATGGTTCCCTGCCCTGATTTTCCTTTCCTCTAATTGTGTACTGCCAAATATTATGAAGATGCACTCCAACACCTTCCAGGTGAGGAACTGGGATATCTTTCCTGAAGTGTTCATTAGGAAAGGTGTAAATGTCAGTTGTCTGGTTCATGACAGAGAACGTAAGAATGTTTGTGCTATATAGGACTAATCTGGATTGCTTAAATGACATACATTTCAGTAAAATCCAACACAGTCTATATGCACAGGAACAAAAGGCCTAGATGGCTCTTACAAAGTATATCAAAGAATGCAATGAAACTGAAAAAGTCTTCTAAGAAATGGAAAATAATTCATTGAACATAAACTGTAAGTGCAGACCCATAGCTAAGATGTCAACATGGTTATTGGAAGGAGAAGGGGAGGATGAGGAGATATGAAGTTGGAATTACTCCACAGGGCAATCATCTGAGTATCTACCTCCACTGGGAACAATGAGGTAATTGTGAATGTCTACCTGCATAAGCTCCAAGAGCTTTGTCACTGAACGCCTTAGGAGCTGAATTAAGCATAGGGTGAACACACAGAGCCATGGAGAAGTTAGAAGAGAAGCAGAGGACTCATCATCCCAGCTGTTCTTGCATTTAGACTGGTATAAAGTCAAATAAAGTATCTGACATTATTACATGAGAGTCTGAAACTCAAGTGTAACACACACAGCCCTCCTAGCTGTACATAAGCTTAGACAGAGAAACAAAACTGGCTGAAGGATTTAACTAGCTATGGCTAACATTTATACGTACTGGTTAGCAAACTGCTTGTAGACATGAAGAAGAAACAGGCGCTTATCTCTAAAAGTGAAAAAATAGACTGATGGTGGCTGTCAGTCTGCTTTCGAGGAACTATCCTTAAAGTGCTTGGGCTGAACTGGTCCAGCATTTTGACTTCCACAAACAGCTCATCTGTGGAAGCCCACATCCAAAACCACAGGGTTCTGATACCGTAGCTGTTACATAAAGACCCTATTCCTATAAGCACTATAAATGCAAATGATTGTGAAAAGATACTCAGCGAGGTTCAGTAATAATTCAAATCACAAATCCTTTTGCCATGCAACTCATATAATATGATATTTTTTATGGAAGCCCTTCTTCCCCTCTAGAAGGCATTAAATTGTTATTCAAATTTCAGATTAAAAAATTCTGGAAGAGTATTAAAAGAGAGACAGTGATAGCAAGATAGATTTAAGGCTTGTGTATATGCCTCATGCCTACTGTAGTACGTGCTCCTCCTCTAGAAATATAAAAAGGAAGTCAGCTGAACAGCAGGAAAATGGATGTAAACATGGAATTAAAAAGATCAATCTTCAAAAGTACAATAGCATTTTTAAGGGAAGGGTGTGTAATTTGAACAAACACAGCTGAAGGCAAGAATTAGCACCATATGCATAATCACATAAATCAAGATAAATAAGGTTGGTAGAATTACACATGGCACTTGTTTGCTCTGAGGAGCAGTAAAGCAGATAAACAAGGATGTCTCAGGCTTAGCACAAATTGCTGTACTGAGTGGGAGCATTGGTAGACTGCTAGTGCTTATAAATACATTACTAAAGAAAATAATCAGGGTACAAAGATCAGCGCTACTGAAACTCTGACTACGGAGTTCCACCGATAGCCATCAACGTATGCAGGTGCAAGGGGAGACATATGACTCTTAAACAGCTCATTCATTTTAAGTCTCGGTTCATTTGCTACTGAAAATATGAAAGCAGTACACTGGAGAGAAAAGCTCTGTTAATATGTGAATCCCAGCTCTCCAACAAGCAGACTTCTTTTAAAAGCTTATTCGTGTGGTTGGAAAGGTGGTGAAATTTTATTTTGAATCCTTCAAGAGTATAAAGTAAAGTGTTGGTGGGGTTTTTTTGTTTGTTTGTTTTTTAAATGTCCTCGTTCATTTATTCCTCAAAAAAGTGTATTTTTATGCAGCTCTCTTGATCCTGAATTTGACCTAATGAACCTAAAATCATTAGAGAAACCCAAAGTGAGATCAGTCATTAATATTAAAATGCAGAGTCCAGCAATCCACAGAGAAGCTGACATGCTCAGAAACAATACTCTGTCACTGAGGAGGAACTGAGCCTCTCATGCCAAGTATGTTGGGGCTCTGAGCTGTCATTGCAAGCACTGTGGTGCAATAGGAGCAGATCTGCAGAGAGAAACAGTTGGTCATCAGTCCATACCAGGTGTCTGAGAGGTTTTGCTTTGTACCACCTCTGTGAACTGAACACCCACCAGTGCTGGGGTGTAACAGCAATTGATGGCCAGAGTGTGCTGGGTCTCCTGGATCGCATCCTCCAACTTAGCTCCTGCAAGCAGACATCCAGTGTCTGTCCTCGGGACTGCTCTGTCCTATCAGCTGGAGCACGGTAGGTGAGGGCAACCAGATTTGCTTTCAAAGCGTGCTCTGGACCAGAGCAAAGATGCCAGTGTAGGTACACTTGGAGGGAAGTCCAGACACACAGTGTTCAAATCAGTGGACTTTTAGGGGAACTAGATAAAGTTCAAACAGTCACTGAGAAAACTGAAGTGAAGGTAAGTCCTGTGAGCATATAGAGCCACAAAACAGAAAATAAACTTTGTAAGCTTTTTTTTTTTTTAAGTTCCTGATTAATTTATTTCACTTGGAAGTTATGGATAATGGGGAATTGGGAAGGTCAAGACCATCTAGGCAGGAATGTTATAATAATGTCGCTTCCATGAGGTTAATGAGAAAAGACGTATGGAAAGATGTGTAAAGCATAAGAGTTAAGGGCAAAATACTGTTGACATTGATAAATCTGAACTGATCTTGCTTTGGTTAGGTCTCCTCCAGCTGTCACATAATGACTGCTATATATATATTTTCTGCTTTTTTATAAATGCAATACCATTAGTCAGAAGTCCTTTTACTATTCTAGAAAAATACTGGTTTCACACTCATTAACCTGATCACTGAGACTTTTTAAGGCTAAGGTTGGCTCTTCAGAAGGAACTGCTTACAGCATTATTAAATGCTTTCTTGCACCCTTGCGTTCTTGATAACAATTGAGATATTGCTCCTGTGAAGCTAAACCACAAAATTTAGATTTTACCACCTGTAGTGCTTTTCAGCGGTCAGCAGCTTCAGCCAATAGTGCAAAAGCCTCCTTGCAGCCTTCTGGGCTGGAGTCAGAGGAGGCTTGGATTGGTACAGAGAAACTCCTTCTGTGTCTTGAGTCCCCTACAATTGCCAGAAATAAAGAGGAAAAAAGGAAAGAAAAGACACAGAAGCATAGAGATAAGAGGCAGAGCTCAGCTTTTCTTTGATCTCCCTCTCCGTTGCAGGCAGAGGAGATCAAAGAAAAGAGGCATAACAGAAAGCACGTGAGATGAGCCTGTCTGGAAGAAGTTGTCACACGGAGTGCCTTGGCTCTGCATTTTCGGAATATGGCTGCCTGGTGAACACCGCACCTTCTCAAGTGAGAACCACAGCAGCCTGGACAGAGAACAAGGCTTATTTTTGCTTGGAGAGCACACAGAGTTGCAGCAGCCTTTCCTCCAGCCAACCTCCCAGCTCACCGGTGTACACCAAGAGTGAGCATGACCTTTGCTGCAAGACTGCAGCAGAATTAGTCTCAATTTACACAAGTGTAATTCAGTCCAGGCCCATGCTTGGAAGGCCTTGCTGGAATTAAAATATCCTCCTGTTTTACTGGAAAAGCATTTTGTAGCAACAAAACTCCACTGTCGATGCTGTAACTTTTCTCAGACTTGCCCAACAAAGTAGGGTGGAAATAGCAACAGGGTGTTTTTGCCAGTTTACCTGTAACGACATTGAAAGCTTTTGCTTATGACAGTCACAGATCACACCTCATTCTACCCTTGAATGACACAATTATGCCAGAAATGTCTGCTGTGCAGGCTTAAGAGGGAAAGCGTGGTTCCATTTTATCACATTGGAGTTTTCTCATTAAACTTATTTGGACTGGGATTAGGCTATTAGAGAAAATTTAACCCCAAATGATTGGAATGGAGAGAAAACCAAATTAAAATATTCTCATATGTTACAAAGGAAACAGCCCCCAAAGAAATTATAGAAAATATAAAAATGTATAGATGTATAGGGGGGAAAGAGGTAAAATTGTAGAATAATTCAATAAGCTATCCTAGTCAAAATAGCATGACCTGAAACAAAAAAAACCAAGACATTTAAAAAAAAATATTTGAAGTACTTCCTATACTCAGATAATGCTTCTTTCATTGCCAGAAACAGCACTATTCATATTTAATAATCCACAAGTTAGACTCAATAGGCTTGGTTTAAGGTAGGACAACTTGGATTTTAACAAGACACTGTTACTACATATAAGTAAGATTCAAGGTGAAAATGATGTCATTTTACCTGAATTAAATGTATATGTGGGGTTATATTGAATATATAAGTAATCAATATGGGCTTTCTCTGCATTCTTGGCTCTCAAGTATTTACATGACTTCAGAATCCTTGATTATGTAGTTGCTACTTATTTGTTTAGCTCCTTTTAACTCCTTTTTCCCTCAAACTTTGATTTGACTTGAATTTTATAGGTGTTGAGTGGTCTTTAGCACATGATATGCTGTTGTCAGAATGAGGATAAAAAAAATAAGACAGTTCAGTAGACATAGACCACCAGCAGTCAGGGTGGCTGAGAGGTTTGGGAGCAGTCAGAAGGCCCCAGGGGATGACTCCATCAGGTATTTATTGTTTTACTAGTACCTCTTCCTTCCTTGTCATCTGGAGCTTTCACTCTCCTTCTCCCCTCTGCCTTTCTTCCATGCCTCTGTGTTTTCTTTTGATAACTTCTCTTTTCCTCCCTTCACTTTCTTTGCTCCTTCTTAACACTTCATCCTTTCTCTTTTCTAATCTGTTTTTATCTCACACCTTCTTGTGGCTTCTCCATAACTGCTCCCATCTCCTCATACTATGGTAACCCTCTCTCAGCTCCACTCTCTTCTAGCCTTGCCAAATGTGGGATTTAGACTTATTTCTAAGTCAACACAATCCTGTATTCTCACCAATGTGTAGAATCATTCATTACAGACTCCTATCATTTCCTAAATTATTTTTGTTAGTATTCTTCAGTTACCCAGCCTAGACTGGACCAGCCAGAGATACCCTGCCTTTGTTCCTGTTTTGCTGTCATCATGTTAAGGCAACACAGATCCAGCATTTCTCCTCCCCAATCCAGCATGCCAACACACAGATAGGCATCAGCTTCTTTTGCCTCTACCCAGCAAACGTAACACAAACTGAAATAGCTCATGACCAGCTTGGAGAATTGCTGAATGCTCACAGCTCGGACTTGATGTCTTGTTGATTCAGAAGACTGGAGTGGAACAACAGAAAATGGCCAGTAGTGGGGTCAGGTGCAAGATTCACCTCTGCTGGGTCCTACTGTCAAGGTCAAAGCCCAATAGCAGCAAAAGTCAATAATTTCATTCACATTCCAGCCCTGCATCTGGCAATAATCTGCTGCTTGGCAATTGGTCAATAAGGTTACTATCTTCTGTGTTGCCAATGCTGGTTTCTTGCACACATGTTTGACTCCCAGGTACTGTGTGCTGCTCTTGGGCTTTAGAGTGCTTAACATTTTTGAAAAATCAGTCCCATAACGTAATGAATTGGACATACAGCTGAAACATCTTCTGGCTAGACAAGTTAATCCTTAGTACTATAGAAATGAAAAATACTGTTAACTGAGATAACATATTGGTCAAAAAGAAAAAAAAAATGAGAGCTGGAAAGAAATAAATCCAAGCTGCAGAAGTCTTGTGCATTATGGAGCTGTTTAGACACTGTGTTGATTTTTCAAAGAGTATAAACTAGCAGCCCTTTTGGCTTTGAAATGTTTTAAGTAGCTTTTTATATGACAGAGCCATGAGATATTCATTTGTCTGCAGCAGGCTGAAGGAAGGAATGACTGGATCTCCCAGACAGGAAGATATAAACAGGCCTTGAAGAGGTCAGATGAATTCATGTTTCATAACAGCCTGAAGGGAGCTGTTGCAGAGAGGTTAAAGCTGGTTAAGCAATTTTCCCTATGGATCCAGAAACAGAAGTTTAAGTCTCACTCCAGACTCGTGTAAAAGGTTTCCCTAATCAATCCAGTTGTAAATGGCTATTTAGTACTTCAGACCAGGAAGCCAGAGGCAGGTGGACAGAGCGCTGGATATATCGCTGCTTCTGTGTTACTGTCGACAGAAAGATGACTGACACAAGTCTGATGGGTTTGTGTTGATATTTGGCCCTTAACTGCAAAGAGAAAAGCAACTCTGAAACATCAGCATCACTAGTCAGACCTCTATGGGATTGCTATTCTTATACACAAAGGTGCTTAGCAACATATAAGACAAACTAGAGTCTAATTGATATCTCTCATGGTTAGGCAGTGTGCATATTTTAATCAGTCCAGTTTGGTGAGTGATGAAATAATGCATTTTTGTAGAATTTATTGCAGGTTGGAAGAGAAAGGACTGTCAACAGTCAGACTGCCAATATTCATAACAAATCAAATCCACATTTGGCTTAACATTTTAAAATATTTATGAATACCAGTTTTCCATCTCTTAAGTCTATAAGAGGTTTCTAAAGAGCAAAAGAAGACTAAATTATCTTATAATACCAGCAAAGAATTGTAACAAAACTTGTCTTGCATAAATACACTATCTGTTTTGCTTCCCAGGACTACTTCAGAGTTTTTCCAACATAGAGGTTTTATCCATGAAGCAGAAAATACAGACTATTTTGTGGTGGGAAACATGCTAAAGGCAAGCAGCTGTGGCAATTTGAGCCTATTTTCAAACACAGTCATCTTGCTGCTCTATGTGCAGTTCAACACATTTGACAATTTAAAGTTCCCTGCTCAACTGACTATGCAATTTGTTTCCTTCACAGCAGCATCATGATGTACTGGAAATCACCTATTGCATTGTATCCAGAACAAGTGATACCAAAGACGCAGGCTGGGAGAAGAAATGAATTTATTCTCATGCAAATACCTCCTGAAAGTCACAGGTTGTCTAACCAAGCCTACTAATTATTACCACCACTTGATTTTTCACTTTGATATTGCATATGCAGTTCAACCTACTGCCAAGTTCAGTAGCTGCACAGTGGCTGATAAACTTGTAAATGTGTGCACCAAATTGGGAAAAAAAAATAGATAGTTTCATTGATACTTTCCTTGCATCTGCAGTCCTTATGTTTGTGTTAAAACTGGACTTCAGGCTAAAAGATGAGCATGAAAGGAAATAATTATAAATTATCTGCATAAAATCTGCAACAAATTACCTATAAAACTATAACTATCTAAACAGGATGACATTTACTTTATAGGTTCATGACTTCCTTTCTTTAAAGTTAGCTAAGAAGAGAGTAAAGTAATTACAGTTCTCTTTTGATTGATTAAACATGACATATATGCTAATATGAAAGTAACTTCTGTCCTTTGTTACCCAAGCTTCTGGTTTAAAGCAATTTTGAAGATAACAGATATAATCTCATCAGTGCTGCCATTTCTAATGTATATGCCAAGAATATAATTCCTCTGCCTTTTTTCTCCTACAGAAAAAGCATATTTTATCCTTCATGTTTTAAATTTTGGATACAGAAGTCAGATGATATTACAACCATAAATCCTCTCTTTCTTTGCCATTATAAGTCAGGAATGGACTGTGCCACCAGTAGAAAAAATAGTTCTGCCTTTGCACAAAGGTTGTCTCACTGATTTGAGGGAGGTTATTTGACTGAATAAGGTTGATGGGATATAGTCCATTAGCGAAAAAAGAAACACCTGCTAAATTTCATTTGTAAGTACTATACAGTGCATAACAGTGCCCATTGGATTCACCTTTACTTAAGTCTGGCTCCAGTATCAGGAGACTCTCCAACTGAGGCTTATGGGACTCAACCTTCATAAAGGTTTTCCACTCCATAAAGTTTTTCCCTAAAATTAAAGTTTTAGCCATCCTCTAGTTCCTTGCCTTGCTGACTTTATGCACTCTTAAGTTGTTTCACTTTGATATCAGCATAACACTTGTATTTATAGAGTGTGGATGTGTCCCCTCTTTGACACTTCTCCTGTAAATACTATGAACTAAATTCTCCAAATTTTTCAAGGCTCTCCTCATCTGCTTGTGTCCCTTCTTTTTATTCTCTAGATCTATCCTGTTCTTTCTGTAATTGTTGAGATCAAAACAGAGCATGACATTCTAGCTGTGGCCACACTAATGCTGAACAAAAATGTGCTTCCAAGTCTCTGAACTTATAAGAGACATCCCAAAAATACATTCACCAAATAGATGTGTGGGGTTTTTTTTCTCCCCAACACTGCATCATATTACATACTTAAATTAAACCCAATGGACCAAATTCCTCCCTGGATTAAGTTTAGTAATGGCTGTGGAGTCCAGTGAGAGAGAATTTGGACCAATAGCTATTAATATTTTCAGTTCCCTCCCTGAAGCAATACTCTTTTACTGAATATTAATATTTTCTGCACTTTATTAACTGCATGTAGAAACTTGGGAAAATTGCAATCCCAGTATTTAGTTTCCATAATACACCAAACAAGAAAACACCTCCCTGGCAAAGTTCTGTCCCTTTTCTATCCCAGCCTCACATTCCCCCTGCCACAAGCATGTCTGGCATTCAGGTTAATGGTAAAGCTGCAGCGGATCTCTTCTAGCACACAAGGAAATTCTCTAATAATATTTGTTTTGAAGATGATGACCCTCAAGGAAAAGTACAACAAGATGTCAGAGATTATTTTCTGTCTTGGATCACAGACAAGCTGTAACATAGGAAAAATGGGCAGTGGGGAGGACAGCATGTCCTGGGGATGGGGAGGGAGAACAGGGCTGTGGTCCTCCTGCCTGCAGCAGCCGCCTGACCATGGGGGGAAAGGGGAGGCTTTCACAGGGCAGCAACTCACCTTTGCTACCAGAAAAACTATAATGTGCAACTACTTTCTTAGGCGCTCCAGCAATTAAATCTCTTCAGTTTTTTATGATATTTAGAAATCTAAACAGAGTGTAGAATCGAACACGGCCCTA